>NW_019235004.1:125386-216741 GCF_002742605.1 Olea europaea var. sylvestris
AGTACCCATCTAAGAAACAGTAGTGCGAATGCCCTGCTAATCTCTCCAACATCTGATCAATGAACGGTAATGGAAAGTGATCCTTTCGAGTAGCTGAGTTAAGCTTACGGTAGTCAATGCACACTCTCCATCCAGTCACCGTCCGTGTAGGAATCAACTCATTTCTCTCATTTTCTATCACTGTGATTCCTCCTTTCTTGGGAACAACTTGCACTGCACTGATCCATGCACTATTTGATATTGGATAAATAATGCCTGCATCGAGCAACTTCAATACCTCAGCTCTAACCACTTCCTTCATGTGTGGATTCAATCTCCGCTGCCCATCAATGCTTGGTTTAAATTTTTCCTCCATGAGTATCTTATGCATGCATATAGATGGGTTGATCCCCTTTATATTTGCAATCGACCATCCAATAGCTGTTTTTTCTCCCTTAACACCCGAAGTAGTTTCTCTTCCTCTACCTCACTGACAGTGTTTGAAATAATAACAGGTAGTGTAGAAGATTCCCCCAGGTATGCATATCGAAGATGTGGTGGCAGTTGTTTGAGTTCCAATTTGGGCGGTTTCACAATAGATGGCACTGATTTTATAGTTCTAGTTCCCAGCTCTTCACAGTAGCGTCTGCGCATATATGGCTGGTTACTCTCCAAAAATCGAGCACATGTCTCAATCTCACTTGATTCAGAATGGGTGGATTGTGAATGTGCAATGCATGCCTCATATGCATCGGAAGGATGATGTAGCCGAAATGTGTCTTGAGCTATTCGGTCGACTACATCGATCTGGAAACAACTGTCTGCCTCAGTAGGGAATTTCATTGCTTTGAACACGTTGAATGAGATTTGCTCGTCACCAAGCCTTAATATCAGCTGCCCTTCTGAACATCTACAATTGCTCTCCCAGTGGCTAAGAAAGGTCACCCCAAAATGAGTGGAACATCTTTATCTTCTTCCATGTCCAAGATAAGAAAATCAGCTGGAAATATGAACTTCTCCACTTTTACCAGCACGTCTTCAATGATTCCTCTTGGATGTGTGAGGGATCGATCTGCTAACTGCAATGTCACTGTTGTGGCTTTTGCTTCTCCCAAGCTGAGTTTTCTAAAAATAGAAAGAGGCATTAGATTAATACTTGCACCCAAATCACACAAAACTTTATCAAAATAACAGTCTCCAATAGTGCAGGGTACAGTAAAACTCCATGGATCTTTCAGTTTTGGGGGTAGCTTTCTCTGGATTCTGGCGCTGCATTCCTCAGTCAACATTACTGTTTCGTGTTCTTCTATCTTTCGCTTGTTGGAGAGGATATCCTTCAAGAATTTTGCATAGCTCGGCATCTGGACAAGTGCTTCAGCAAATGGGATGTTGATATGCAGTTTCTTGAAGACTTCAAGGAACTTACTGTATTGCTGATCCATTTTTTGCTTTCTCAACCTTTGTGGAAACGGAATAGGAGGCTCATGAGGGTTAACAGGATTAGTATTTTTACCCTGTGATGTCTTGGAATTCCTCTTAACCTCATCTCCTGTTGCATTGTCAGTTTGCTCCACACTTTCTTCCTCCAAGGTTGGCATTGATTCCTTGTTGGCTCCCGAACTTGTTACATGTGGTTCTGGCAGTTGTACTCCACTTCTGGTTGTTATAGCCTTTGCATGTTCCTTAGGGTTAACTTCAGTATTGCTGGGTAGGTTTCCCGGTGCTCTACCTGTTATGAAAATTGCTATCTGTCCCACTTGTGTCTCCAAGTTCTTGATCGCTGCACTTTGATCTTGAAGCGTTGTTTCCGTCCTTCGCATAAATTGGTTATTGGCTTCCATGTACTGATTTGTGTGTGCCATAAATTTCTCGAACATATCCTCCAAATTTGGCTTTTTGTCTTGCTACTGATATTGCTCTTGTGGTCTATTTTGATTCTGGTTGCTCCAAGAGAAATTTGGGTGTTTTCTCCAGCCTTGATTGAAGGTTTTTGAATGTGGGTTATTCTGCTGGCGCTGACCCCATTGTGCGAATTCTGCATGTTCTACTCCTTGTGCCAAAATTGGGCAAGTACCAGTACTGTGATCTGCTCCACATTCTTCACAACTCTGCTTCATAACTTGCTTAGCAGTGGCGGTTTGTGAAATGCTTTCAACCTTATGGAATAAGGAATCTATTTTCGCCGACAGTGCTGAGTAAGTATCTACTTCATACACCCCAGGTGCTCTCTTCTGAACTACTCGATCTATAGACCACATAGCTGAAGTTGTATCCATCCTTTCAAACAACTCCCAGGCTCCGTCAATTGTTCTTGTAGAGATAGACCCGTCAGATGATGCATCCACCATACTCTTGAATGATGGGAGTAATCCAGTGTAGAAAAATCTGATCTGAATCTTCTTGTCAAAGCCATGTTGTGGGCACTTCGTTAACATGTTCTTGAAACGGTTCCATGCTTCTTCAAATGACTCTGACTCGATCTGGTTGAATATTGAGATGTCATGCCGCATTTTAGCTACTTTAGCTGGCGAGAAGAACTTGGTGCAGAATTTATGAGCTAGCTCGTTCCAAGTGGTGATGCTTCCGACAGGGAGTGAATCCAGCCATTCGAGTGCTTTATCCCTCAAGGTGTGCGGGAACAAGCGCAGTCTTATAGCATCATCAGAGATACCTTGGTATCTGAAGTGTTGACACATATCAAGAAATCGAGATATGTGTGTATGCGGATTCTCACTAGCCATCCCATGGTATTGATGCCCATTCTGAAACAGTTGAATCACATTTGTCTTCAGTTGGAAGTTCGGTTGGCCAAATGGAGGATATACAATACTATATTGAATTTGCACCACCAATGGTGCCATGAAATCCCCATGTACCGTATTTCCATCCTCTTCCATTGCCACACCTTCGTTGAGTGGAATTCCCGGTCGATTTTGCTCGTTAGCCATTTGTTGTACCACTCTTGCTTCCCTTTGCCTGTGACGGAATGTACGTTCAATCTCTGGATCTATAGGGACCAAGTCTTGATCAGGTGCTCCTTGCATGCAAGCCCTGATATGACAAAATTAACACAAAAAGTCAATATAAACAATAATTAAATAAATCTAATAAAATTAACAAGTACTAAAATGAATAAGTTCGAATTAGTGTCACAAAAGATAGAATTAAATCTAAAATTTAATCCCCGGCAACGGCGCCAAAAACTTGTTCTTATAAATATTTCTTTTCGATTTTAAAACCCACCGCAAGTGTACGGTTCGTTAACAAGTAGTAAAATGGACTATGAGTCCAAGTATCGTTCCCACGAGGATTGAATTAGCTCTAATTAGACTAATGTGACTTTAACTGAATCTAATTGAATGAAAATTTGGTTTAAATGTGAAAAAACCCTAATTTTGGGGGAAATCCCCAAATTGAAACCCTAATTGCGAAGAAAACCCTAATTTCAAAATTGGAATCCCTAATTTCGAAATTTCACTAATCGAATGAAATAAACACGCAACTGAAATGTAAATATGCAATTTTAGAACTATTGTATTGAAATGAATCGAAATGAAATCATTAAGAACTCAAATCCCTAATTGACTATTAAAAACCCTAATTTCACAAATTCAACGAATCGATGGAACAAAATGCCAATTCAATGTTCCTATATTATCCAATACACTCTCTTGATATATATTGAATCTACTCTTACACACCACCAGCCTATATTTCTATGGATGATGCAATGTACAAGAATGCATGACTTTTTATGAACATCTTCATGAATTGCATAAAGCATAGAGTTAAGTTTCCATCCCCTATCGGACCCTATGTCAATTTATAATCTATCGAATTTATTCCCCTTATTTCGAATGCAAAGAACAAATCATCTACAATCACATAACAATTGGCCAAATAATTATGGAAGCATTCAAATCATATAATCAAACATTTGTCCAATCGAAACTATTGTTGAATTAATGAAATAATGGAAATTTAAATCATCAAAAGGTTCATCAAATTCCTAATGAACAAAAGCCCTAGCCTATAATCATCATTACAAAATCAAGAAATTGAAAAACGAAATTAAAAGATAATAAGAATACACCCGTATGGAATTTCTTCAATCCGTGTGTATAATCTTCAATCCCGTCTCGAACCCGTGCGAAATTGAATCCAAAATCAAGTTTCTTGCCTGCAATTTTGGTCTCTCCCTTCTCCCTGGTCGTTCTTTTCCTTAATATGATGAATTTGGGCATTTATATCGCGTCCAAATTAAGTAGGAAAGGAGTTTCAACCAAAACGAAAAACTACGCCCGAAGTTTCAAAACTTAACTATGCGACCGCATAGAAGGGATCTATGCGGTCGCATAGATCATTTTTTTTTTGGCTCATTGAATTCCCTAAAACCTTCTATGCGACCGCATAGAAGGTTACACTATGTGGTCGCATAGAAGTAGCCATCTATGTGGTTTGTGCAATTTGGTCCCTGAACTTCTTTGTTGCTTCTCTTGACTTCTTTCTTCGATTTCTTCATCTTTTCAACAATTCTTATCTTCCAATTGATGATTGACACTTTCAAATATTATGCCACTCATTCGGCACATCTTTTGAGTATTTGCACTTTAGTCCTCCAACTTTCAATTATCTTCATTTTAGTCCATCTTCCATTCTTTCTTCTTCCACTTGTTTTGCTTTGTCATTGAGCTCATACTCGGCATGTTTTTACTCTCGTTCTGCATTTAGCTCAACTTCTCAATAATTGCACTGTTGGTCCTCGAACTATCAAATTGTTGCGTTTTGCTCCTTCTTCGGCTCTTTTCTCCTGAATTCCACAATTTCCATTGAATTACCTACAATGCATGAATTTAATTGGATTAAGTCACAATTCAACCATTTTATCCATATTTAAGTCATGTTTGTGAACCAAATAAGTGTGTAAAAACACACTTATCAATAAACTACAACAAATTTCCTAATAAAAGCACGCAAAACATGGTTCATTAAACGCATAAAAGTGCTTGGTGCATTAGTGAGTCCAAATGGCATAACTAACCATTCATACAATCCATACTTAGTCTTAAACGCCGTTTTTCATTCATCACCCTCCCGCATGCGAATTTGATGATACCCACTCTTAAGATCAATCTTACTAAAAATGCAAGCACCATGCAACTCATCAAGCATATCATCTAGCCTAGGTATTGGGTGATGATACTTTACGGTGATATTGTTGATAGCTCAGCAATCCACGCACATTCTCCAAGTCCCGTCCTTCTTAGGCACCAGCAAGACAGGTACAGCACATGGACTCATGCTCTCCCTAACATAACCTTTGCTCATCAACGCCTCTACTTGCTTTTGAAGCTCCTTCGTCTCCTCGGGATTGCTTCGGTAAGCTAGTCAATTCGGTAGGACAGCTCCACGTACAAAGTCAATCTGGTGCTCGAAGCCTCTGATTGGTGGCAATCCACTTGGCATCTCCTCAGGAAACACATGGTCGAACTCCTGCAATAAAGATTTAACCAAATTAGGGAGGGATGTGTTAGAATCTTCAAAATTGAGAAGGGACTCCTTGTACACTAACAATGTCATTTGCCTATTATCGCTCATAGCCTTTTTCAACTCACTCTCTTTTGCATAGAAATTGACCTTTGGCTTTTCTCTCTGCTCAGTTGACTCTTTTTCTTTCCTCTCAACTGACTCTTTTTCTCTTCACTCATGTGGCTTCTCTCTCTTTTCTCCACTCTTAGCCACCTCACTATTTTCTCTCTTAGCGATGGTTTCACTATTGCCTCTCCTTTTTCCTGACTCTCTTATTCTCTCGTCTTCCTCACTTTTCAGCTTGATTTGATCTCCATACACTTGTGCCGGTGTTAATGGCGCAAGAGTAATAGTCTTCCCATCCTTGACAAAGCTATAACGATTCCTATAACCATCGTGTGTAACCCTTCTATCATATTGCCATGGTCTTCCTAACAAGATATGACCCACATGCATAGGCACCACATCACATACTACTTTGTCACTATAACTCCCAATTGAGAAATTAATTAAAACTCTTTTATTCACCCTAACTTCCCTACTTTCATTCAACCATTGCAACTTATAAGGCCTAGGGTGTCTTAACAATGCTAGTCTTAATTTCTCAACTAAAGTTGTGCTAGCTACATTCGTGCAACTCCCACCATCAATAATCATACTACATACCTTATCGTTGACGTAACAACGTGTGTGAAATATATTTTCTCACTACTACTCTGAATCATCCACTTTGGCTTGAGTGTTAAGAGCTCTCCTTGACACCAATGATTCCCCAACAGCAAACTCTAATTTTTCTTCTTCTTCAACGTCCTCCAATGTAGGCATGTCCTCAAACTCTCCTTCACTTTCACTCACCACCTCTCCATTATCCAACAAAACCATTACCCGTTTATTTGAGCATTGAGAAGCAATGTGCCCTGACCCCTAGCATCTGAAACACTTGATGTCTCGATTCCTTGATGGTTGTGAATCTATTTTGGGTGCTGTTTTGCTAGCACTTTCTTCTTTCCCTTTCTGCCACTCATTCCTAACTTTAGGTACAACTTTATCACCTTTGTTGTTGTTGTTCCACCCTGGCTTCTAAGATGGATTAACACTCGAAGTTCCTAACGGCTTCCTAGCTACCCCTTTCCTCTTCAACTGTCTCTCTACCTTCATAGCCACATGCAACATGTCTTCCAACTCCACATAATGTTGCAACTCCACTACATTGGCAATTTCCCTATTCAACCCATTCAAGAATCGTGCCATGGTAGCCTCCCGATCCTCCACCACATTAGCCCTAATCATGAGTATTTCCATCTCCTTATGATAGTCCTCTACACTTTTTGACCCTTGATATAGACCTTGCAGTTTTTGATGGATCTCTCGGTAATAGTGGCTAGGAACAAACCTCTTTCTCATCAATGACTTCAATTCCTCCCAAGTGCTAATTGGTCTTCCCCCACTCCTACGTTGCAAAGTAATAACTTGATCCCACCATGAAATTGCATAGTCACTGAACTCCAAAACTGCTAACTTCACCTTTTTCTTCTCCGAGTAGTTATAACACTCGAAGATCATTTCAACCTTCCTTTCGCACTCCAGGTATGCCTCGGGATCACTCCTTCCTTTGAATGAAGGAACTGTCATTTTTATATTTCCCAAGTTTCCATCCAACTCCTTCCCGCGATCATTCCGACCCCGTCTGTCGAACCTATCGCCTCTATTCCTCATCCTTCCCATCTCAACACCATGAAATTCATCTTCGCCCATGTCACTCCCATATCCATACTCCTCTCGCCTTTCCCTCCTAGGCTCCCATCTATCCGGTCCTCTGGCATTGGATACATCCACTAGATGCCCTCGACTAAGATTAGCCACCGATGTATCTAATCTATTCATCCAAGCCTCCTGCTTCTCCAACCTATCTCTCACATCTCCAAATGCCCTCTCAAACCTTTGCACTAAATTCTCCGACGCATTGCTATTATTGCCTTGTCGGCTTGAGTTTGATTCTGCCCTTTGTGACATCCTAATACTAAAATTTTATTTTACTGCCTCACCAAAAGTCACTCGAAACAAACAAGGCTTTTACCCTCTATTAAGCTCGCCTCTTTGCCTTTTACCACTCAGTTCTTTCAACAATTGCCTCTAGGAACAATCAATGAACTCAATCAATCAATCAATTCGTGTAGAATTCCCCAAATCGGATGTGACTCAATAATTATAACAAAGGACTCAAAGAAAACTTTTAAAACTTGATTTGAATGAAGGAATGGAGTGATTCAATGTGTCCAAGTAATTTAGAGACGATAATGAATAATAAAAGTTGGTATTTGATGGATCAATAATATTCAACAAGTTTTTTTTACTGTATTGATGAACAGTACCGTACGGATGAACAGTAACCTTTTGAACACAAGAACACAAGGAATTAAAAAAATTTAGAAAACAAAGGATATAACCTGATTAAATTGGAGCCAAATCTCTGATACCAACTGATGCAAACCCCGTAGCAATGGAAACTACGAAACCCACAACGAGATTGATGCGGAACCCATGAACGCCAATACTAACCCGATTTTTGATCTTGAACCCCAATAACTGAACTAAGAAACCCTAGATTAGCGAAGAACCTAAAACCCCTTGAATTACAATTAAAAGAACCCACAATCCGATTGATCAGAATGCCACAAGAAGTTGAATCTTGATAAGTTCCAAGATTGTTCAAGAAGAACAATAAATTGAAAGAATAAATTTCTCTCTCTATAATATTAATTCAAAAGTCAAAAGTTCAAAAGTTGTTATAATAAAAAAATATTCTCCTATTTATACCAATGAATAAAAACATCCAAAACCATCAAATTATGGTAATAATTTGATTTCATAAGAATTCTATCGAAACTAAGAAATTCGGCCAAAATTAGAAAATTCGCCGATTTCTTTGGCTTGTGCGGCCGCATGGTGTAAATCCATGCGGTCGCATGGTTCAACAGGAATTAGTCTTTTGGTTTTTGGTATGCATGTGTGCGGCCGCATGTGGTTTTGCCTGTGCATCCGTATGGTGTTGTCTTCAGCCTCTGCTTTCGTCGATTGATAACAAATTGATCCAAGTTGATTCGGCCTTCGACTCGAACATGAAAGTTGCTCCATTTTGAGTCTCAAACATGGTTCCATCAATGGTTTCTTCAATGAGTAATCCCATCACTTGTTTCACTTGCTTTGCCCTTGATCACGTCGTTTGTTCTCCATCGACTATCAACGGGTCTCGTCTCGCACTTGCCTTCGTCGGGCTCGACTCCTGGATCATATCAGTAGTGCACATGTAGCAAGGTCTATACCGATTGAACTTTACTATTTGTACACTGATTTTTGAAATATTGTTTGACACTTACATTGTTGTCAAGTGTCAATTGGATGGGAAAACTGTTTGAAATTTAAATTGTCCAACAGGGTAATGTCACGTGGCAAAGTGAAAACTAAAGTGTACATCGTAGTGTACTTGCCGCAAGGTTCTTAACAATTAAATTTTGCTATTTGTACACTAATTTTTGACACGTTGATTTACACTTGCAATGTTGTCAAGTATCAATTGGATGGGAAAACTGTTTGAAATTTAAACTGTCCAACAGGGTAATGTCACGTGGCAAATTGTAAACTAAAGTGTACATCATAGGGTACATGCACAAGGTTCTTACCAATTGAACTTTGCTGCTTGTACACTGATTTTTGAGATATTATTTGACACTTGCATTGTTGTCAAGTGTCAATTAGATGGAAAAGCTGTTTGAAATTTCAACTGTCCAACAGGGTAATGTCACGTGGCAAAGTGTAAACTAAAGTGTACATGTAGCAAGGTTCGTACCGATTGAACTTTGCTGTTTGTACACTGATTTTGGACACATTGTTTCACACTTGCATTGTAGTCAAGTGTCAAATGGATTGGAAAACTGTTGGAAATTTAATCTGTCTAGCAGGGTAATGTCACGTGGTAGAGTGTAAACTAAAGTATTCACCATAGTGTACATGTAGTGAGGTTTTTACCGATTGAATTTTGCTATTTCTACACTAATTTTTGACATGATGTTCGATGCTTGCATTGTGGTCAAGTGTCAATTGAATGGGAAAATAGTTTGAAATTTAAACTGTCCAACAGGGTAATGTCACGTAGCGAAGTGTAAACTAGAGTGTACATGTAGCAAGGTTTTTATCGATTGAACTTTGCTATTTGTACACTGATTTTGGACACGTTGTTTGACACTTGCTTTGTAGTGAAGTGTCAATCGGATGGGAAAAATGTTTTAAATTTAAACTATCCAACAGGGTAATGTCACGTGAAAAAGTGTAAACTAAAGTGTACACCATAGTGTACATGTAGCAAGGTTCTCACCGATTGAACTTTGCTATTTGTACACTGATTTTTGACACGTTGTTCGGCACTTGCATTGTTGTCAAGTGTCAATTGGATGAGAAAACTATTTGAAATTTCAAATGTCCAGCAGGGTAGTTTCACGTGGCAAAGTGTAAGCCAAAGTGTGCACCATAGTGTACATGGCGCAAGGCTCTTACCGATTGAACTTTGCTATTTGTACTCCAATTTTTCACTCGTTGTTTGAAACTTGCATTGTTGTCAAGCGTCAATTGGATGGAAAAACTATTTGAAATTTAAACTATCTAATAGGGTAATGTCACGTGGTAAAGTGCAAACTAAAGTGTACACTATAGTGTGCATGGAGCCAGGTTCTTACCGCTTGAACTTTACTACCTGTAAACTGATTTTTAACATGATGTTCGATGCTTGTATTGTTGTCACGTGTCAATTGGATGGGAAAATAGTTTGAAATCTAAACTGTCCAACGGGGTAATGTCATGTGTTGAAGTGTAAACTAAAGTGTACACTATAGTGTAAATGTAGCAAGGTTTTTGCTGATTGAACATTGCTATTTGTACACTAATTTTTGACACGTTGTTGGGACACTTGTATTGTTATCAAGAGTCAATTAGACGGAAAACTGTTTGAAATTTAAATTGTCCAACTGGGTAATGTCATGTAGCAATGTGTAAACTAAAGTGTACACCATAGTGTACATGTAGCAAGGTTCTTACTGATTGAATTTTGCTATTTGCACACTGATTTTGGACACGTTGTTTCAGCTTGCATTGTAGTCCAGTGTTAATTGGATGGGAAAACTATTTAAAATTTATACTGTTCAATAGGGTAATGTCACTTGGCAAAGTGTAAAATAAAGTGTACACCATAGTGCACATGTAGCAGGGTTATTACCGATCGAACATTGCTATTTGTACACTGATTCTTGACACGTTTTTTGACCCTTGCATTGTTGTAAAGTGTCAATTGGATACGAAAATTGTTTGAAATTTAAACTATCCAACATGGTATTGTCACGTGACAATGTGTAAACTGAAGAGTACACCATAGTGTACATGTAGCAAGGTTCTTTTCGATTGAACTTTTCTATTTGTACACTAATTTTGAACATGTTGTTTGACACTTCCTTTATAGTCAAGTATCAATTGGATGGGAAAAATATTTGAAATTTGAACTGTCTAATAGGATAATGTCACGTGGCAAAGTGTAAACTGAAGTGTACATCATAGTGTACATGTAGCATGGTTCTTACGGATTGAACTTTGCCATTTGTACACTGATTTTGGACACGTTGTTTGACACTTGCTTTGTAGTCAAGTGTCAATTGGATGGAAAAAATGTTTGAAATTTAAACAGTCCAACAGGGTAATGTCACGTGGCAAAGTGTAGACTAAAGTTTACACCATAGTGTACATGTAGGAAGGTTCTTACCGATTGAATTTTGATATTTGCACACTAATTTTTGATACGTTGTTTGACACATGCATTATTGTCAAGTGTCAATTGGAGGGGAAAATGTTCGAAATTTAAATTGTCCAACTGAGTAATGACACGTGGTAAAGTGTAAACTAAAGTGTACGCCATAGTGTACATGTAGCAAGGTTATTACCCTTTGAACATTGCTATTTGTACACTGATTTTGGACACGTTGTTTGGCACTTGCATTGTTCTCAAGTGTAAATTAGATGGAAAAACTGTTTGAAATTTAAACTTTCCAATAGGGTAATGTCTTGTGGCAAAGTGTAAACTAAAGTGTACACCGTAGTGCACATGTAGC
This sequence comes from Olea europaea var. sylvestris, assembly GCF_002742605.1. NCBI lineage: Eukaryota > Viridiplantae > Streptophyta > Magnoliopsida > Lamiales > Oleaceae > Olea > Olea europaea. The sequence goes on from NW_019235004.1 coordinate 137,044, forward strand.
AAGGTTCTTACCAATTGAACTTTGCTATTTGTACACTGATTTTTGACACGTTGTTCGACACTTGCATTGTTGTCAAGTGTCAATTGGATGGAAAAACTATTTGAAATTTAAACTGTTCATCGGGGTAGTGTCACGTGACAAAGTCTAAACTAAAGTGTGCTCTATAGTGTATATATCGCAAGGTTCTTACCGATTGAACTTTGCTATTTGTACACTAATTTTTGACACGTTGTTTGACACTTGCATTGTTGTCAAGTGTCAATTAGATGGGAAAACTGTCTAAAATTTAAACTGTCCAATAGGGTAATGTCATGTGGCAAAGTGTAAACTAAAGTGTATATAATAGTGTACATGTAGCAAGGTTCTTACCGATTGAACTTTGCAATTTGTACACTGATTTTTAACACCTTGTTTGACACTTGCATTGTTGTCAAGTGTCAATTGGATGGAAAAACAATTTGAAATTTAAATGGTCCAATAGGGTAATGTCATGTGAGAAAGTGTAAACTAAAGTGTGTACACCATAGTGTACATGTAGCAAGGTTCTTACCGATTGAACTTTGCTATTTGTACACTGATTTTTGATAAAGTGTAAACCATAGTGTACATGTAGCAAGGTTCTTACCGATTGAACTTTGCTATTTGTACACTGATTTTTGACACGTTGTTTGAAAGTTGCATTGCTATCAAGTGTCAATTAGATGGAAAAACTGTTTAAAATTTAAACTGTCCAACGGGGTAGTGTCACGTGGCAAAGTGTAAGCTAAAGTGCACTCCGTAGTGTACATGCCGCAAGGTTCTTACCAATTGAACTTTGCTATTTGTACACTGATTTTTGATACGTTGTTTGTCACTCACATTGTTGTCAAGTGTCAATTGGACGAGAAAATTGTTTGAAATTTAAACTGTCCAACGGGGTAATGTCACGTGGTATAGTGTAAACTAAAGTGTACGTCGCAGTGTACATTTAGCGAGATTCTTACCGATTGAACTTTGCTATTTGTAAACTGATTTTGGACACGTTGTTTCACACTTGCATGGAAGTCAAGTGTCAATTGGATGGGAAAATTGTTTGAAATTTAAACTGTCTAACAGGATAATATCACGTGGTAAAGTGTAAACTAAAGTGTTCACCATAGTGTAATGTAGCAAGGTTCTTACTGATCGAATATTGCTACTTGCACACCAATTTTCGACACGTTGTTTGACACTTGCATTGTTCTCAAGTGTCAATTGGATACAAAAATTGTTTTAAATTTAAATTGTCCAGTAGGGTAGTGTCACATGGCAAAGGGTAAGCTAAAGTGTACTCCATAGTGTACGTGTAGCAAGGTTCTTGCCGATTGAACTTTGCTACTAGTACACTGATTTTCGACACGTTGTTTGACACTTGCATTTTTATCAAGTGTCAATTGGATGGGAAAACCGTTTGAAATTTAAACTGTCCAACAGGGTAATGCCATGTGGCAAAGTGTAAACTAAAGTGTAGACCATAGTGCACTAGTCGCAAGGTTGTAGCAATTAAACTTCGCTATTTGTACACTGATTTTTGACACGTTGATTTACACTTACATTGTTGTCTAGTGTCAATTGGATGGAAAAGCTGTTTGAAATTTAAACTGTCCAGCAGGGCAATGTCACGTGACAAAATGTAAACTAAAGTGTGTACACCATAGTGTACACGTCGCAAGGTTATTACCGATTGAACATTGCTATTTGAACACTGATTTTTGACACGTTGTTTGACACTTGCATTATTGTCAAGTGTCAATTGGATGGGAAAAATGTTTGAAATTTAAACTGTCCAACAGGGTAATATCACGTGGTAAAGTGTAAACTAAAGTGTACATCATTGTTTACATGTAGCAAGGTTCTTACCGATTGAACTTTGCTATTTGTATACTAATTTTTGACACGTTGTTTGAAAGTTGCATTGCTATCAAGTGTCAATTGGATGGGAAAATTGTTTAAAATTTAAACTGCCTAGCAGGGCACTTTCACGTGACAAAGTGTAAACTAAAGTGTACTTCGTAGTGCACATGTCGCAAGGTTCTTACAGATTGAACTTTGCTATTTGTACACTGGTTTTTGACACGTTGTTTGACACTCACATTGTTGTCAGGTGTCAACTGGACGGGAAAACTGTTTGAAATTTAAACTATCCAACAGGGTAATGTCACTTGGTAAAGTGTAAACTAAAGTGTACGCCGTAGTGTAAATGTAACAAGGTTCTTATCGATTGAACTTTGCTATTTGTAAACTGATTTTGGACACGTTGTTTCACACTTGTATTGTAGTGAAGTGTGAATTGGATGGGAAAACTATCTGAAATTTAAACAGTCCAACAGGGTAATGTCATGTGGCGAAGTGTAAACTAAAGTGTTCATCATATTGTACATGTAGCAAGGTCCTTACCGATTGAACATTGTCATTTGTGCACTGATTTTTGATACGTGGTTTGACACTTGAATTGTTGTCAAGTGTCAATTGGATGCGAAAACTATTTTAAATTTAAACTGTCTAGTAGGGTAGTGTCACATCGCAAAGTGTAAACTAAAATGTACTCCATAGTGTATGTGTAGCAAGGTTCTTACCGATTGAACTTTGCCACTTGTGCACTGATTTTCTACGCGTTGTTTGACACTTGCATTGTTGTCAAGTGTCAATTGGATGAGATAGCCATTTGTAATTTAAACTGTCCACAGGGTAATGCCATGTGGCAAAGTGTAAACTAAAGTGTACTCTATAGTGTATGTGTAGCAAGGTTCTTACTGATTGAACTTTACTACTTGTACATTGATTTTCAACACGTTGTTTGACACTTACATTGCTGTCAAGTGTCAATTGAATGGGAAAACCATTTGAAATTTAAACTGTCCAACAGGGTAATGCCATGTGGCAAAGTGTAAACTAAACTGTACACCATAGTGCACTAGTCATAAGGTTGTAACGATTAAACTTTGCTATTTATACATTGGTTTTGACACTTTGATTTACACTTGTATTATTGTCAAGTGTCAATTGGAAAGAAAAACTGTTTGAAATTTAAACTGTCCAGCAGGGTAATGTCACGTGACAAAGTGTAAACTATAGTGTGTACACCATAATGTATACGTCGCAAGGTTCTTACCGATTGTACATTGCTATTTGAACACTGCTTGAAATTTAAACTATCCAACAGCGTAATGTCACGTGGTAAAATGTAAAGTAAAGTGTACATCATAGTGTACATGTAGCAAGGTTCTTACCGGTTGAACTTTGCTATTTGTGAACTAATTTTTGACACGTTGTTTGAAAGTTACATTGCCGTCAAGTGTCGATTGGATGGAAAAATGTTTAAAATTTAAATTGTCCAGCAAGGTAGTGTAATGTGGCAAAGTGTAAACTAAAGTATACTCCGTAGTGCACATGTCACAAGGTTCCTACCGATTGAACTTCGCTATTTGTACACTGATTTTTGGCACGATGTTTGACACTCGCATTGTTGTCAAGTGTCAATTGGACGGGAAAACTGTTTGAAATTTAAACTGTCCAACAGTGTAAAGTCACGCGGTAAAGTTTAAACTAAAGTGTACGCCGTAGTGTACATGTAGTAAGGTTCTTACCGATTTAACTTTGCTATTTGTAAACTGATTTTGGACACGTTGTTTCACACTTGCATTGTAGTCAAGTGTCAATTGGATGGGAAAACTCTTTGAAATTTAAACTGTCCAACAGGGTAATGTCACTTGGTAAAGTGCAAACTTAAGTGTTCACCATAGTGTACATGTAGTAAGGTCCTTAGAGATTGAACATTGTTATTTGTGCACTGATTTTAGATACGTGGTTTGACACTTGCAATGTTGTCAAGTGTCAATTGGATGTGAAAACTGTTTTAAATTTAAACTGTCCAGTAGGGTAGTGTCACATGGCAAAGTGTAAACTAAAGTGTACTCCATAGTGTACATGTAACAAGGTTCTTACCAATTGAAATTTGCTACTTGTACACTAATTTTTGACACATTGTTTGACACTTGGATTGTTGTCAAGTGTCAATTGGATGGGAAAACTGATTGAAATTTAAACTGTCCAACAGGTTAATGCCAAGTGGAAAAGTGTAAATTAAGTGTACACCATAGTGCACTAGTCGCAAGGTTGTAACGATTAAAATTTACTATTTGTACACTGATTTTTGACACGTTGATTTACACTTGCATTGTTGTCAAGTGTCAATTAGATGGAAAAACTGTTTGAAATTTAAACTGTCCAGCAGGGTAATGTCAGGTGACAAATTGTAAACTAAAGCGTGTACACCATAGTGTACACGTCGCAAGATTCTTACCGATTGAACGTTGCTATTTGAACACTGATTTTTGACACGTTGTTTGACACTTAAATTGTTGTCAAGTGTCAATTGGATGGGAAAGTTGTTCGAAATTAAAACTGTCCAACAGGGTAATATCACGTGGTAAAGTGTAAACTAAAGTGCACATCATAGTTTACATGTAGCAAGGTTCTTATCGATTGAACTTCACTATTTGTACACTGATTTTGGACACGTCGTTTCGCAATTGTATTGTAGTCAACTGTCAATTGGATGGGAAAACTGTTTGAAATTTAAATAGTCCAACTGGGTAATGTCACGTGGTAAAGTGTAAACTAAAGTGTGTACACCATAGTGTACATGTAGCAAGGTTCTTACTGATTGAACTTTGCTACTTGTACACTGATTTTTGACACATTGTTTGACCCTTGCATTGTTGTCAAGTGTCAATTGGATGGAAAACTATTTGAAATTTAAACAATCAAATAGGGTAACGCCATGTGAAATTTAAACAATCAAACAGGGTAACGCTATGTGGCAAAGTGTAAAGTAAAGTGTACACCATAGTGCAAATATCACAAGGTTGCAACAATTAAACTTTGCTATTTGTACACAGATTTTTGACACGTTGATTTACACTTGCATTGTGGTCAAGTGTCAATTGGATGGAAAAATTGGTTGAAATTTAAACTGTCCAGCAGGGTAATATCAAGTGACAAAGTGTAAACTAAAGTGTGTACATCATAGTGTACATATCGCAAGGTTCTTACGATGGAACATTGCTATTTGAACACTAATTTTTGACACGTTGTTTGACACTTGCATTGTTGTAAAGTGTCAATAGGATTGGAAAATTGTTTGAAATTTAATCTGTCCAAAAGGGTAATTTCATGTGGCAAAGTGTAAACTAAAGTATACATCATAGTGTACATGTAGCAAGGTTCTTACCGACAGAACTTTTTTATTTGTACACTAATTTTTGACACGTTGTTTGACGCTCGAATTGTAGTCAAGTGTTAATCAGACAGGAAGACTTTTTGAAATTTAAACTGTCTAAAAAGGTAGTGTCACATGGTAAAGTGTAAACTAAAGTGTACGCCTTAGTGTACATGTAGCAAGGTTCTTACCAATTAAACTTTGCTACTCGTACACTAATTTTGTGCACGTTGTTTCACACTTGCATTGTAGCCAAGTGTCAATTGGATGGAAAAACCATTTGAAATTTAAACAATCAAACAGGGCAACGACATATGGCAAAGTGTAAAATAAAGTGTACACCATAGTGCAAATATCGAAAGGTTGTAACGATTAAACTTTGCTATTTGTACACAGATTTTTGACACGTTGATTTACACTTGCATTGTTGTCAAGTGTCAATTGGATGGAAAAACTATTTGAAATTTAAACTGTCCAACAGGGTAATGTCACTTGACAAAGTGTAAACTAAAGTGTGTACACCATAGTGTACATATCGCAAGGTTCTCACGATGGAACATTGCTATTTGAACACTAATTTTTGACACTTGTATTGTTGTAAAGTGTCAACGGGATTGGAAAACTATTTGAAATTTAATTTGTCCAACAGGGTAATTTCATGTGGCAAAGTGTAAACTAAAGTGTATATCATAGTGTACATGTAGCAAGGTTCTTACCGACGGAACTTTGCTATTTGTACACTGATTTTTGACACGTTATTTCACACTTGCATTGTTGTCAAGTGTCAATTGGATGGGAAAACCATTTGAAATTTAAACAATCAAATAGGGTAAAGCCATGTGAAATTTAAACAATCAAACAGGGTAACGCCATGTGGCAAAGTGTGCACCATAGTGCAAATATCACAAGGTTGTAACGATTAAACATTGCCAATTGTACACAGATTTTTGACACGTTGATTTACACTTGCATTGTTGTCAAGTGTCAATTGGATGGAAAAACTGGTTGAAATTTAAACTGTCCAGCGGGGTAATATCACGTGACAAAGTGTAAACTAAAGTGTGTACATCATAGTGTAAATATCGCAAGGTTCTTACGATGCAACATTGCTATTTGAACACTAATTTTTGACACGTTGTTTGACACTTACATTGTTGTAAAGTGTCAATGGGATTGGAAAATTGTTTGAAATTTAATTTGTCCAAAAGGGTAATTTCATGTGGCAAAGTGTAAACTAAAGTATACATCATAGTGTACATGTAGCAAGGTTCTTACCGACAGAACTTTTCTCTTTGTACAATAATTTTTGACACGTTGTTTGACGCTCGCATTGTAATCAAGTGTTAATCGGACGGGAAATTTTTTTGAAATTTAAACTGTCCAACAGGGTAATGTCGCATGGTAACGTGTAAACTAAAGTGTGCGCCTTAGTGTACATGTAGCAAGGTTCTTACCGATTGAACTTTGCTACTCGTACACTGATTTTGCGCACGTTGTTTCACACTTGCATTGTAGTCAAGTGTCAATTGGATGGAAAAACCATTTGAAATTTAAACAATCAAACAGGGCAACGCCATGTGGCAAAGTGTAAAATAAAGTGTACACCATAGTGCAAATATCGAAAGGTTGTAACGATTAAACGTTGCTATTTGTACAAAGATTTTTGACACGTTGATTTACACTTGCATTGTTGTCAAGTGTCAATTGGATGGAAAAACTGTTTGAAATTTAAACTGCCCAGCAGGGTAATGTCACTTGACAAAGTGCAAACTAAAGTGTGTACATCATAGTGTACATATCGCAAGGTTCTTACGATGGAACATTGCTATTTGAACACTAATTTTTGACACGTTGTTTAACACTTGCATTGTTGTAAAGTGTCAATGGGATTGGAAAATTGTTTGAAATTTAATTTGTCCAAAAGGGTAATTTCATGTGGCAAAGTGTAAACTAAAGTATACATCATAGTGTACATGTAGCAAGGTTCTTACTGACAGAACTTTTCTATTTGTACAATAATTTTTGCCACATTGTTTGATGCTCGCATTGTAGTCAAGTGTTAATCGGATGGGAAAATTTTTTGAAATTTAAACTGTCCAACAGGGTAATGTCGCATGGTAACGTGTAAACTAAAGTGTGCGCCTTAGTGTACAAGTAGCAAGGTTCTTACCGATTGAACTTTGCTACTCGTACACTGATTTTGCGCACGTTGTTTCACACTTGCATTGTAGTCAAGTGTCAATTGGATGGAAAAACCATTTGAAATTTAAACAATTAAACAGGGCAACGCCATGTGGCAAAGTGTAAAATAAAGTGTACCACATAGTGCAAATATCGAAAGGTTGTAACGATTAAACGTTGCTATTTGTACAAAGATTTTTGACATGTTGATTTACACTTGCATTGTTGTCAAGTGTCAATTGGATGGAAAAACTGTTTGAAATTTGAACTGTCCAGCAGGGTAATGTCACTTGACAAAGTGTAAACTAAAGTGTGTACATCATAGTGTACATATCGCAAGGTTCTTACGATGGAACATTGCTATTTGAACACTAATTTTTGACACGTTGTTTAACACTTGCATTGTTGTAAAGTGTCAATGGGATTGGAAAATTGTTTGAAATTTAATTTGTCCAAAAGGGTAATTTCATGTGGCAACGTGTAAACTAAAGTATACATCATAGTGTACATGTAGCAAGGTTCTTACCGACAGAACTTTTCTATTTGTACACTAATTTTTGACACGTTGTTTGACGCTCGCATTGTAGTCAAGTGTTAATCGGACGAGAAAATTTTTTGAAATTTAAACTGTCCAACAGGGTAATGTCGCGTGGTAACGTGTAAACTAAAGTGTGCGCCTTAGTGTACATGTAGCAAGGTTCTTACCGATTGAACTTTGCTACTCGTACACTGATTTTGCGCACGTTGTTTCACACTTGCATTGTAGTCAAGTGTCAATTGGATGGAAAAACCATTTGAAATTTAAACAATCAAATAGGGCAACGCCATGTGGCAAAGTGTAAAATAAAGTGTACACCATAGTACAAATATTGAAAGGTTGTAACGATTAAACTTTGCTATTTGTACACAGATTTTTGACACGTTGATTTACACTTGCATTGTTGTCAAGTGTCAATTGGATGGAAAAACTGTTTGAAATTTAAACTGTCCAGCAGGGCAATGTCACTTGACAAAGTGTAAACTAAAGTGTGTACATCATAGTGTACATATCGCAAGGTTCTTACGATGGAACATTGCTATTTAAACACTAATTTTTGACACGTTGTTTGACACTTGCATTGTTTTAAAGTGTCAATGGGATTGGAAAATTGTTTGAAATTTAATTTGTCCAAAAGGGTAATTTCATGTGGCAAAGTGTAAACTAAAGTATACATCATAGTGTACATGTAGCAGGGTTCTTACCGACAGAACTTTTCTATTTGTACACTAATTTTTAACTCGTTGTTTGACGCTCGCATTGTAGTCAAGTGTTAATCGGACGGGAAATTTTTTTGAAATCTAAACTGTCCAACAGGGTAGTGTCGCGTGGTAACGTGTAAACTAAAGTGTGCACCTTAGTGTACATGTAGCAAGGTTCTTATCGATTGAACTTTGCTACTCGTACACTGATTTTGCGCACGTTGTTTCATACTTGCATTGTAGTCAAGTGTCAATTGGATGGATAAACCATTTGAAATTTAAACAATCAAACAGGGCAACGCCGTGTGGCAAAGTGTAAAATAAAGTGTACACCATAGTGCAAATATCGAAAGGTTGTAACGATTAAACTTTCCTATTTGTACACAGATTTTTGACACGTTGATTTACACTTGCATTGTTGTCAAGTGTCAATTGGATGGAAAAACTGTTTGAAATTTAAACTGTCCTGTAGGGTAATGTCACTTGACAAAGTGTAAACTAAAGTGTGTACACCATAGTGTACATATCGCAAGGTTCTTACGATGGAACATTGCTATTTGAACACTAATTTTTGACACGTTGTTTGACACTTGTATTGTTGTAAAGTGTCAACGGGATTGGAAAACTGTTTGAAATTTAATTTGCCCAACAAGGTAATTTCATGTGGCAAAGTGTAGACTAAAGTGTACATCATAGTGTTCATGTATCAAGGTTCTTACCGATTGAACTTTGCTATTTGCATACTGATTTTTGACACGTTGTTTCAAAGTTGCATTGCCATCAAGTGTCAATTTAATGGGAAAATCATTTAAAATTTAAACTATCTAGCAAGGTAGTGTCACGTGACAAAGTGTAAACTACAGTGTACTCCGTAGTGTACATGTCGCAAGGTTCTTACCGATTGAACTTTGCTATTTGTGCACTGATTTTTGACATGTTGTTTGACACTCGTATTGTTGTCAAGTGTCAATTGGACGAGGAAATTGTTTGAAATTTAAACTGTCCAACAGGGTAATGTCACGTGGTAAAGTATAAACAAAAGTGTACGCCGTAGTGTACATGTAGTAAGGTTCTTACCTATTGAACTTTGCTATTTGTACACTGATTTTTGACACGTTGTTTCACACTTGTATTGTAGTCAAGGGTCAATTTGATGGGAAAACTATTTGAAATTTTAACAGTCCAAGGGTGTAATGTCACATGGCAAAATGTAAACTAAAGTGTGTGCACCATAGTGTACATGTAGCAAGGTTTTTACCGATTGAACTTTGCTACTTTTACACTGATTTTCGACATGTTGTTTGACACTTGCATTGTTGTGAAGAATCAATTGGATGGGAAACCATTTGAATTTTAACTGTCGAAGAGGAAAATGCCATGTGGCAAAGTGTAAACTAACGTGTACACCATAGTGCCCTAGTCGCAAGGTTGTAACGATTAAACTTTGCTATTTGTACACAAATTTTTGACTCGTTGATTTACACTTGCATTGTTGTCAAGTGTCAATTGGATGGAAAAAATGTTTGAAATTTAAACTATCCAGCAGGGTAATGTCTCGTAACAAAGTGTAAACTAAATTGTGTACACCATAGTGTACATGTCGTAAGGTTCTTACGATGGAACATTGCTATTTTAACACTCTTTTTTCACACGTTGTTTGACACTTGCATTGTTGTCAAGTGTCAATGGGATTGGATTAATCTGTCCAACAGGGTAATGTCATGTTGCAAAGTGTAAACTAAAGCGTACATCATAATGTACATGTAGCAAGGTTTTTACCGTCTGAACTTTGCCATTTGTACAATGATTTTTGACACATTGTTTTAATGTTGCATTGCCGTCAAGTGTCAATTGGATGGGAAAATCATTTAAAATTTAAACTATCCAGCAAGGTAGTGTCACGTGACAAAGTGTAAACCAAAGTGTACTCCGTAATGTACATGTCGTAAGGTTCTTACCGATTGAACTTTGCAATTTGTACACTAGTTTTTGACACGTTGTTTGACAATCGCATTGTTGTCAAGTTTTAATTGGACGGGGAAACTGTTTGAAATTTAAACTATCCAACAGGGTAATGTCATGTGGTAAAGTGTAAACTAAAGTGTACGGCGTAGTGTACATATAGCAAGGTTCTTACCGATTGAACTTTGCTATTTGTGCACTGATTTTGGACACGTTGTTTCACACTTGTATTGTAGTCAAGTGTCAATTAGATGGGAAAACTGTTTGAAATTTAAACAGTCCAAGAGGGTAATGTCACGTGGTAAAGAGTAAACTAAAGTGTACATCGTAGTGTACATGTAGCAAGGTTCTTACCGATTGAAATTGCTACTTGTACACTGATTTTCGACACGTTGTATGACACTTGCATTGTAGTAAAGTGTCAATTGGATGGGAAAACTATTTGAAATTTAAACAGTCCAGTAGGGTAATGTCACATGGCAAAGTGTAAACTAAAGTGTACACCATAGTGTACATGGAAGCAAGGTTCTTACTGATTGAACTTTGCTATTTACACCCAAATTTTTGACACGTTGATTTCCACTTGCATTGTTGTCAAGTGTCAATTGGATAGAAAAATTGTTTGAAATTTAAACTGTCCAGTAGGGCAATGTCATTTGACAAAGTGTAAACTAAAGTGTGTACACCATAGTGTACATGTCACAAGGTTCTAACCGATGGAACATTGTTATTTAAACACTGTTTTTTGACACGTTGTTTGACAATTGCATTGTTGTCAAGTATCAATTGGATTAGAAAATTGTTTGAAATTTAATCTGTCCAATAGGGCAATATCACGTGGTAAAGTGTAGACTAAAGTGTACATCATAGTGTACATGTAGTAAGGTTCTTACGGATTGAACTTTGCTATTTGTACACTAATTTTTGACACGTTATTTTAAAGTTGCATTGTTGTCAAGTGTCAATTGGATTGGAATACTATTTAAAATTTAAACTGTCCAGCAGGGTAGTGTCACGTGACAAAGTGTAAACGAAAGTGCACTTCGTAGTTTACATGTCGCAAGGTTCTTACCGATTGAACTTTGCTATTTGTACACAGATTTTTGACACGTTGTTGGACACTCGCATTGTTGTCAAGTGTCAAATGGATGGGAAAACTATTTGAAATTTAAACTGTCCAATAGGGTAATGTCACGTGATAAAGTGTAGACTAAAGTGTATGTCGTAGTGTCTATGTGGCAAGGTTCTTACCTATTGAACTTTGCTATTTGGAAACTGATTTTGGACAGGTTGTTTCACACTTACATTGTAGTCAAGTGTCAATTGGATGGAAAAACTATTTGAAATTTAAATTGTCCAATAGGGTAATATCACGTGGCAAAGTGTAAACTAAAGTGTTCACCATAGTGTATGTGTAACAAGGTCCTTACCGATTGAACATTGTTATTTGTGCACTGATTTTTGATACGTGGTTTGGCACTTGTATTGTTGTCAACTTTCAATTGGATGCAAAAACTGTCTTAAATTTAAACTGTCCAGTAGGGTAGTCTCACTTGGTAAAGTGTAAACTAAAGTGTACTCCATAGTGTACGTGTCGTAAGGTTCTTATCGGTTAAACATTGGTATTTGCACACTGATTTTTGACAGTTTGAGTTACACTTGCATTATTGTCAACTGTCAATTGGATGGTAAAACTGTTTGAAATTTAAATTGTCCAGCAGGGTAATGTCACGTGGCAAAGTGTAAACTAAAGTGTGTACCATAGTGTACATGTAACAAGGTTCTTACCGATTGAACTTTGCTATTTGTACGCTGATTTTGGACAGATTGTTTCATGCTTGCATTGTAGTCAAGTGTCAATTGGATGAGAAAAGTGTTTGAAATTTAAACAGTCCAACAGGGTAATATCACGTGGCAAAGTGTAAACTAAAGTGTGTACAGCATAGTGTACATGTAGCAAGGTTCTTACCGATTGAACTTTACAGCTTATACACTGATTTTCGACACATTCTTTGACACTTGCATTGTTTTCAAGTGTCAATTGGATGGGAAAACCATTTGAATTTTAAACTGTCGAACAGGGTAATGCCATGAGGCAAAGTGTAAACTAAAGTGTACACCATAGTGTCCTAGTCACAAGGTTGTAACGATTAAACTTTGTTATTTGTACACAGATTTTTGACACATTGATATACACTTGCATTGTTGTCAAGTGTCTGTTGGATGGAAACACTGTTTGAAATTTAAACTTTCCAGCAGGGTAATGTCACATGACAAAGTGTAAACTAAAGTGTGTACACTATATTGTACATGTCGCAAGGTTCATACGATGGAACATTACTATTTTAACACTGATTTTTAGCACGTTGTTTGACACTTGCATTGTTATCAAGTGTCAATGGGATTGGAAAACTGTTTGAAATTTAATCTATCCAACAGGGTTATATCATGTGACAAAGTGTAAACTAAAGTGTACATCATAGTGTACATGTAGCAATGTTCTTACCGATTGGACTTTGCTATTTGCATACTGATTTTTGACACGTTATTTCAAAGTTGCATTGTCATCAAGTGTCAATTTAATGGGAAAATCGTTTAAAATTTAAACTATCCAGCAAGGTAGGGTCACGTGACAAAGTGTAAACTACAGTGTACTCCGTAGTGTACATGTCGCAAGGTTCTTACCGATTGAACTTTGCTATTTGTGCACTGATTTTTGACACGTTGTTTGACACTCGCATTGTTGTCAAGTGTCAATTGGACGAGGAAATTGTTTGAAATTTAAACTGTCCAATAGGGTAATGTTACATGGTAAAGTTTAAACTAAAGTGTACGCCGTAGTGTACATGTAGCAAGGTTCTTACCGATTGAACTTTGCTATTTGTAAACTGATTTTGGACAGGTTGTTTCACACTTACATTGTAGTCAAGAGTCAATTGGATGGAAAAACTGTTTGAAATTTAAACTGTCCAATAGGGTAATGTCACATGGCAAAGTGTAAACTAAAGTGTTTACCATAGTGTATGTGTAGCGAGGTCATTATCGATTGAACATTGTTATTTGTGCACTGATTTTTGAAATGTGGTTTGACACTTGCATTGTTGTCAACTTTCAATTGGATGCGAAAACTATTTTAAATTTAAACTGTCCAATAGGGTAGTCTCACTTGGCAAAGTGTAAACTAAAGTGTACTCCATAGTGTACGGGTCGCAAGGTTCCTTTTGGTTAAACTTTGCTATTTGTACATTGATTTTTGACACATTGATTTACACATGCATTGTTGTCAACTGTCAATTAGATGGAAAAAGTGTTTAAAATTTAAATTGTCCAGCAGGATAATGTCACGTGGCAAAGTGTAAACATAAGTGTACACCATAGTGTGCATGTAGCAAGGTTCTTACCGATTGAACTTTGCTATTTGTACACTGATTTTGACACGTTGTTTCACAATTGCATTGTAGTCAAGTGTCAATTGGATGGAGAAACTATTTCAAATTTAAACAGTCCAACAGCGTAATGTTACGTGGCAAAGTGTAAACTAAAGTGTGTACACTATAGTGTATATGTAGCAAGGTTCTTACCGATTGAACTTTGCTACTTGTACACTGATTTTCGACACGTTGTTCGACACTTGCATTGTTGTCAAGTGTCAATTGAATGGGAAAACCATTTGAATTTTAAACTGTCAAACAGGGTAATGCCATGTGGCAAAGTGCAAACTAAAGTGTAAACCATAGTGCCCTAGTTGCAAGGTTGTAACGATTAAATTTTGCTATTTGTACACAGATTTTTGACACGTTGATTTACACTTGCATTGTTGTCAAGTGCCAATTGGATTAAAAAACTGTTTAAAATTTAAACTGTCCAACAGGGTAATGTCACGTGACAAAGCGTAAACTAAAGTGTGTACACCATAGTGTACATGTTGCAAGGTTCTTACGATGGAACATTACTATTTTAACATAGATTTTGACCTTTTTGTTTCACACTTGCATTGTAGTCAAGTGTCATTGGGATTGGAAAATTGTTTGAAATTTAATCTGTCCAACAGGGTAATATCATGTGGCAAAGTGTAAACTAAAGTGTACATCATAGTGTACATGTAGCAAGGTTCTTACCGATTGAACGTTGCTACTTGTACACTAATTTTTGACATGTTTTTTTAAAGTTGCAATGTCATTAAGGGTCAATTGGATGGAAAAACTGTTTAAAATTTAAACTGTCCAGCGAGGTAGTGTCACGTGGCAAAGTGTAAACTAAAGTGTACTTCGTAGTGTACATGTCGCAAGGTTATTACCGATTGAACTTTGCTATTTTTACACTAATTTTTGACACGTTTTTTCAAAGTTGCATTGTCGTTAAGGGTCAATTAGATGGGAAAACTGTTTAAAATTTAAACTGTCCAGCGAGGTAGTGTCATGTGGCAAAGTGAAAACTAAGGTGTACTCCGTAGTGTACATGTCGCAAGGTTCTTACCAATTGAACTTTGCTATTTGTACACTAATTTTTGACAAATTGTTTGACGCTCGCATTGTAGTCAAGTGTTAATTGGATGGGAAAACTTTTTGAAATTTAAACTGTCCTACAAGGTAATGTCACGTGGTAAAGTTTAAACTAAAGTGTACGCCGTAGTCTACATGTAGCAAGGTTCTTACCGATTGAACTTTGCTACTCGTACACTGATTTTGCGCACATTATTTTACACTTGCATTGTTGTCAAGTGTCAATTGGATGGGAAAACTGTTTGAAATTTAAACTTTCCAATAGGATAATGTCACGTGGTATAGTGTAAACTAAAGTGTACGCCGTAGTGTCCATGTAGCAAGGTTCTTACCGATTGAACTTTGCTATTTGTAAACTGATTTTGGACAGGTTGTTTCAGACTTACATTGTAGTCAAGAGTCAATTGGATGGGAAAACTATTTGACATTTAAGCTGTCCAACAAGATAATATTATGTGGCAAAGTGTAAACTAAAGTGTGTACACCATAGTGTACATGGAGCAAGGTTCTTACCGATTGAACTTTGCTACTTGTACATTAATTTTCGACACATTGTATGACACTTGCATTGTTGTCAAGTGTCAATTGGATGGGAAAACCATTTGAAATTTAAACTGTCGAACAGGGTAATGCCATGTGATAAAGAGTGAACTAAAGTTTACACCATAGTGCACTAGTCGCTAGGTTGTAACGATTAAACTTTGCTATTTGTACCTAGATTTTTGACACGTTGATTTACACTTGTATTGTTGCCAAGTGTCAATTGGATGGAAAAACAGTTTGAAATTTAAACTATCCAACAGGGCAATGTCACGTGACAAAGTGTAAACTAAACTGTGTACACCATAGTGTACATGTCGCTAGGTTCTTACCGATGGAACATTGCTATTTGAACACTGATTTTTGACACGTTGTTTTAAAGTTGCATTGCCATCAAGTGTCAATTGGATTGGAATACTATTTAAAATTTAAACTGTCCAGCAGGGTAGTGTCACGTGGCAAAGTGTAAACTAAAGTACACTTTGTAGTGTACATGTCGCAAGGTTCTTATCGATTGAACTTTGCTATTTGTACACTGATTTTTGACACGTTGTTTTAAAGTTGCATTGCCATCAAGTGTCAATTGGATTGGAATACTATTTAAAATTTAAACTGTCCAGCCGGGTAGTGTCACGTGGCAAAGTGTAAACTAAAGTACACTTTGTAGTGTACATGTCGTAAGGTTCTTACTGATTGAACTTTGCTATTTGTACACTGATTTTTGACACTTTGTTTTAAAGTTGCATTGCCATCAAGTGTCAATTGGATTGGAATACTATTTAAAATTTAAACTGTCCAGCCGGGTAGTGTCACGTGGCAAAGTGTAAACTAAAGTACACTTTGTAGTGTACATGTCGCAAGGTTCTTACTGATTGAACTTTGCTATTTGTACACTGATTTTTGACACGTTGTTGGACACTCGCATTGTTGTCAAGTGTCAAATGGATGGCGAAACTGTTTGAAATTTAAACTGTCCAATAGGGTAATGTCACTTGATAAAGTGTAAACTAAAGTGTATGCCGTGGTGTCTATGTAGCAAGGTTCTTACCGATTAAACTTTGCTATTTGTAAACTGATTTTGGAAAGGTTTTTCACACTTAAATTGTTGTCAAGTGTCAATTGGATGGAAAAATTATTTGGAATTTAAACTGTCCAATAGGGTAATGTCACATGGCAAAGTGTAAACTAAAGTGTTCACCGTAGTGTACATGTAGCAAGGTTCTTACCGATTGAACTTGCTATTTGTACACTGATTTTGGACACATTGTTTCACAATTGCATTATTGTCATTGCATTGTAGTCAAGTGTCAATTGGATGGAAAAGCTGTTTGAAATTTAAACAGTCCAACAGCGTAATGTCACGTGGTAAAGTGTAAACTAAAGTGTGTACACCATAGTGTACATATAGCAAGGTTCTTACCGATTGAACTTTGTTACTTGTACACTGATTTTCAACACGTTGTTTGACAGTTGAATTGTTGTCAAGTGTCAATTGGATGGGAAAACCATTTGAATTTTAAACTATCGAACAGGGTAATACCATGTGGTAAAGTGTAAACTAAAGTGTACACCATAGTGCCCTAGTTGCAAGGTTGTAACGATTAAACTATGTGACGCCCCGAACTTAAACTTCAAGGGTCACGTACTAAACATAATAGATTCTGCCGTTGGTACAGGTAAATACTCTTAAATAGAAGTATTTCATGTTAAGAACTTATTTTCAACTCGGTAAAATAATTCTTATAAAATTTGATAGCCGACAAAAGTGCATGTCAACAATAAATTATACTTTACATATACGGCCTCGGCATTATCAAGATTAGTTGAGGCAGCAAGTTTGACAATTTTTATAAAATTCATCCCAGCCCCGTTTTCTATCAAATTTGTGGCTTTAGAAAGATAATTTCAAGTAGTTTTCTAGGTTAAAATATGAAAATTTTCCAAGATCATATGATATAGACGTTTTACTGAAAACAGTGAAGTATTACACAGGAAATCCAGATTGACCCCTTGACGTTAAAACCTTGATAACTCAGGACATAGTTATCCAAATTGAGTGATTCCTTCGGCCATATTTAGAAAACTCAAAGCTAAAAACAGAAATATTTTTAGAGTCTCAAATGGACGTTTATAGAGCTAGAAACATCGTTTTGAAATTGACTCCAGAAACTGTCCCGTTTCTGCCTTTTATCATTTGCAAGGAAAATAAACTATAAAAACGTCTCTTATCATAACATGAAAGATATAATTACAAAATTTACTATTAATACCATATTACATCATGTCATGTACATATTTTTACATAGTACCATAAGAAAAATAAATGGAAAAACAGTCATTGAGCAAAACATACAAAAGAAAACTTTCGGTACAAAACATCTGTCCTTAATCCATCATCGCGTAAGCCAACTAACTTCCATCAATTCAAACGATCATGGATCTAAAAATTTAGCATAACATACTATGAGTATAAGAAATACTCAGTAAGATACCATGCTTGGATTTTTATCATGATAATACTACACAAAAGAATGCAATCAAACCCATACTTGCACATTCCGGCTTGCCGGTGCCCTTCGGACTTGTCCTAAGGCATAAATAGATATCTAACTTTGTGGAATTGTCCACCATAATCATATTGTGGTTTTTCATGCATAGTTTAAGCATAAATATTACCATGAAAATCATGACTCTTAAGCATGGAAAGTATCTTACCGTAAAACTTGAAGATCTTCGGTTGAGATGTAAATTAGAAGTGCTAGTTTCACTTCCTTCCCTTTCCTTTCTTATTTTTGGTTTTTGCTCTCTTTTTAAGTGTATGAGTGTTTTATAAAATGAAGGAAATCTTTCTATGGCAATGGATATGGATGTATTTATATATATATATATATATATAAAGATAAGGATAAGGCTTGATATATATATATATTTTTTTTCTTTCCCTTCTCCACCGCCTCACCACTTTATCCTTCCATTTTCTTTTTTTTTTCTTGTTTCTACACATGTTTAGCCTATTGTCTTAGTGTATGGTGATGATAAATGCCAAGTGGGTTGATTATAGGGTAATAAGTGGCCTCAAACCTAGATTTACAAAGGAAACCTCTCATCTTTTCAACTAATATAATCTAAACCCGCTAACTTTCATTGTTAACAAAGTGTACCCCAAATTTAAACTTATACCCAACTTACATATTCAAAAATTGTAGATTGTAACATAATTTAATCATTTGGTCAATTGAAGTCCTAACAAAATAATCCACTTCATTCAAATTCAAACTTGACTTAAGTTTCGACAAACTAATGATCATTCACAACATTTGACACTTCATGCCTGCATTCCTTAACTACCTCTAGCATTAACCACTACAAATGTGATGTTCCCTTTTCTTATGGCCAAAATAATATTGAAAGTTAAATCGCCATCCCAAAGAAATTCAAAGAAGCATAAAATTTCGGAATATTACATCCCTCCCCCCTTAAAAAAATTTCGTCCTCGAAATTACCTTGAACTTAGTTGAAAAGTTCTGGATACTTGGTCTTGATTTCCTCTTCTCTTTCCCATGTTGATTCTTCGACATTATGGTTCCTCCATTTGACTCTTACTAACGGAATTTCTTTTATCCTTAACTGCTGGATTCTGCGATCCAATATTGCTACTAGTTTTTCCTCATATGTCACGTTTTGTTTGATATCCAATGGTTGATAACTAACCACATGACTTGGATCTGACACATATTTTCGAAGCATTGACACATGAAATACATCATGAATCGCTGACAATTCTGATGGTAGAGCGATTCGATAAGCTGCATTTCCAACTTTCTGCAAAATTTCAAAAGGACCTATGAATCTTGGCCGAAGTTTTCCTTTCTTCCCAAAACGGAGAACTCCCTTCGTCGGTGCCACTTTTAAGAAAACTTTATCACCAACATTAAATGTCAAATCTTTCCTCCTTTTATCGGCATAACTCTTTTGTCGGTCCTGGGCTGCCTTGATTCTAGCTCTTATTTTATCAACCGCTCGACTAGTTTCTTCAATTATTTCGAGTCCCAGAACTCTTCGTTCACCTACTTCATCCCAATAAAGGGGAGCTCTACATCTTCTGCCATAAAGAGCTTCGTAAGGTGCCATCTTTATCGTAGCTTGGTAGCTATTATTATAGGCAAACTCTACCAGTGGCACATAGTTTTCCCAACTGCCCCCTAAATCAAGGACGCATGCACGCAGCATATCCTCTAAAGTCTGTATAGTCCTCTCCGATTGTCCATCAGTTTGTGAATGGAAAGCTGTGCTGAAGTTTAACTTAGTTCCCATAGCCTCTTGCAAACTTTTCCAAAATTTTGAGGTAAATCTTGGATCTCTATCCGATACAATTGAGGCTGGGATACCATGCAAACGGATGACCTCTTTGATGTATAATCGCGCGTATTGATCCATACTAAAATTCATTCTTACAGGTAGAAAATGAGCTGACTTTGTTAACCGATCCACTATAACCCACATAGCATCATTTCCCTTAGCTGATTTTGTAAAACCCATAACAAAATCCATAGTTATATGTTCCCATTTCCATTGTGGAATTGTTAATGGTTCCAACAATCCAGATGGTCTTTGATGTTCAGCTTTCACTTGCTGACAAGTCATGCATCTCTTGACAAAAAGACCTATGCATCGTTTCATATTTCTCCACCAAAACATGCTCCTTAGATCACGATACATTTTTGTACCTCCTGGATGGGCAGTATATGGGATTAAGTGTGCTTCTTCAAGAATTTCTTTCCTTAGTCCCTCATCTTTCGGCACACACAACCTTCCTTTAAAGAGTAAGGCTTTATTACTACCTAATTCAAAATCCTTTCGCTTGCTAGTACCAACTCCGGATTTGATCTTTTGCAGGAAAGGGTCACCATCCTGTGCTACTCTTATTCGATCTCTAAGTGTTGGTCGAACCGTTAGAGCCGCTATTTTGGTGCTAGTTTGAGTTGGTGGAACAATTACTTCTAGATGTAAGTTGTCGAAATCCTTTAACAACTGATCCTGCATAGTGATTTGTACTGCTAATTGTCACACTGCCTTTCTGCTAAGAGCATCAGCTACTACATTAGCTTTACCAGGATGGTAATGGATAGTGCAGTCATAGTCCTTTACTAGCTCTAGCCATCTCCTCCGTCTCATATTTAATTCCTTTTGGGTGAAAAAATACTTCAAACTCTTATGATCAGTATAAATGTCACACTTATTTCCATATAAGTAATGACGCCATATCTTGAGAGCATGAACTACCGCAACCAATTCTAGATCATGGGTTGGGTAGTTTTGTTCATATTGTTTCAATTGTCTAGAAGCGTAGGCTATCACCTTCCCTTTTTGCATCAGAACACATCCTATGCCCTGTTTCGAGGCATCACTATATATGACAAATCCTTCTGGTCCGTCAGGTATTGTTAACACTGGAGCTGTGACTAATCTTCGTTTCAACTCTTGGAAGCTTTGTTCTTATTTCTCTGTCCATTGAAATTTTATCCCTTTTCGAGTCAATTGGGTCAATGGTCCTGCTATTTTAGAAAATCCCTCGATAAACCTTCTATAATAGCCAGCCAATCCCAAGAAACTACGTATTTCTCTAACATTGGTTGGTCTTACCCAATTATTTACTGCTTCCACTTTAGCTGGGTCTACCTCTCAATTCCTCGTGCTATGATTACGTGCCCCAGAAAAACTATTTTATCCAACCAGAATTCACATTTCTTAAATTTGGCATAAAGCTTCTCTTTTCTTAGAGTTTCTAAGACAATCATAAGATGTTTCTCGTGTTCCTCCTTATTCTTCGAATAGATTAAAATGTCATCAATGAAAACTATAACAAATTGGTCTAAGTATTCATGGAACACTCTATTCATTAGATCCATAAATACTGCCGGGGCATTAGTTAAACCAAAAGGCATCACCAGAAATTCATAGTGACCATAACGTGTCCAAAAAGCCATCTTAGGGACATCCTCTGACTTAATCTTTAATTGGTGATATCCTGATCTTAGATCGATCTTTGAAAATACTGTAGCCCCCTTAAGCTGGTCAAACAAATCTTCTATTCTTGGAAGTGGGTATCTGTTTTTGATAGTGAGGCGATTCAGTTCTCGATAATCAATGCACAGCCTCATTGTTCCATCCTTCTTTTTCACAAATAACACAGGTGCACCCCACGGTGATACACTTGGTCTAATGAAACCCTTATCAAGAAGCTCCTTCAACTGTACCTTCAGCTCTTGTAATTCCAACGGTGCCATACGATATGGAGCCTTTGAAATGGGTGTTGCTCCTGGTACCAAATCAATGGTAAACTCTACTTGTCTGTCTAGTGGTACACCTAGAAGGTCTTCTGGAAAAAAATCTTTATAGTGTCGAACTATTGGAACATCCTCAATTGACAACTTATCTTGTTTAATATCGGTCATCGACTCTAGAAATCTTTGATCTAATTCCTTTCTCGGCATCCTTTCAACCTGGGTTGTTAACACTACACCAAACGAGGTATTTACCTCAGTTCCCACAAAACGGAACACTTCCTCGCCCGGTCTTCAAAAAACCACCATTCTGTCAGTACAATAAATAGTTGCATGGTTTTTTAGACAACCAGTCCATACCAAGGATAACATCAAAGTCTTTTATCGTTAATGGAATTAGATCTACCGCTATACCTCTATCATCAATTTCCATCCTAAGATCTCTCGCTATTTGGTTAGCGACAAGTATCTTTCCAGATGGAAGAGATATTTCTAAAGTATACGGAAGAAATTCACATTCCACTTTAGACTTCGCAACAAAAGAAGAAGAAATGAACGAATGTGTAGCTCCAGAATCTATAAGTACAAATGCAGGAATATTGGAAACACTTTGTCACGTGACGTTACCCTGTTTGACTGTTTAAATTTCAAACATTTTTCCCATCCAATTGAGACTTGACGACAGTGCGAGTGTCAAACAACGTGTCAAAAATAATGTATAAATAGCAAAGTTCAATCTGTAGGAACCTTGCTACATGTAAACTGTGGTGTACACTTTAGTTTACACTTTGCCATGTGATAATACCCTATTGGACAGTTTAAATTTCAAATAGTTTTTCCATTCGATTGGCACTTGACAACAATACAAGTGTCAAACAACGTGTAAAAAATTAGTGTACAAATAACAAAGTTTAGTAGGTAAGAACCGTGCGACATGTACACTACGGTATACACTTTAGTTTACACTTTGTCACGTGATACTACCCTATTAGAAAGTTTAAATTTCAAATAGTTTTCTCATCCAATTGACACTTGACAACAATGCAAGTGTCAAACGTGTCGAAAATCAATGTATAAATAGCAAAGTTCAATCGGTAAGGACCTTGCAACATGTATACTATGGTATACACTATTGTTTACACTTTGCCACGTGTCATTACCCTGTTGGACAGTTTAAATTTCAAAGAGCTTTTCCATCCAATTGACACTTGACAACAATGCATGTGTCAAACGACGTGTTAAAAATCAGTGTACAAGTAGCAAAGTTCAATTAGTAAGAACCTTGCTACATGTACACCATGGTGTACACTTTAGTTTGCGACTTGCCATGTGACATTACCCTGTTGGATGGTTTACGTTTCAAACTCTTTTCCCATCCAATTGACACTTGACAACAATACATGTGTTAAACGATGTGTCAAAAATCAGTGTACAAGTAGCAAAGTTCAATCGGTAAGAACCTTGCTACATGTACACCATGGTGTACACTTTAGTTTAAGATTTGCCACGTGATATTACCCTGTTGGATAGTTTAAATTTCAAACAGTTTTACCATCCAATTGACACTTGACTACAAAGCAAGTGTCCAACAACGTGTCAAAAATCTGGGTACAAATAGCAAAGTCCAATCTATAAGGACCTTGCTACACGTACACTATGGTGTATACTTTAGTTTACACATTGTCACGTGACATTACCCTATTGGATAATTTAAATTTCAAACAGCTTTCCCATCCAATTGAGACTTGACTACAAAGCAAGTGTCAAACAACGTGTCAAAAATTAGTGTACAAATAGCGAAGTCTAATCTGTAAGGACCTTGGTACATGAACACTATGGCGTATACTTTAGTTTACACATTGTTACGTGACATTACCCTATTGGACAGTTTAAATGTCAAATAGTTTTCCCATCCAATTGACACCTGACAACAATGGAAGTGTCAAACAGCGTGTAAAAAATTAGTGTACAAATAGGCAAGTTCAATCGGTAAGAACCTTGCTACATGTACACAATGGTATACACTTTAGTTTACACATTGTCATGTGACATTACCCTATTGGACAATTCATATTTCAAACAGTTTTCCAATCCAATTGACACTTGACAACAACGAAAGTATCGAACAACGTGTCAAAAATTAATGTCCAAGTAGCAAAGTTCAATCGGTAAGAACTTTGCAACATGTACACTGTGGGGGACACTTTGGTTTACACTTTGTCACGTGTCATTATCCTGTTGGACAGTTTAAATTTCAAGCAATTTTCCCATCCAACTGACACTTGACCACGATGCGAGTTCAAACGTGTCAAAAATCAGTATACAAATAGCAAAGTCAAATATGTATGAACCTGGCTACATGTAAACTATGGTGTACACTTTAAATTTTCCCATCGAATTGACACTTGTCAACAATGCAAGTGCCAAACAACGTGTCGAAAATTGGTGTACAAATAGCAAAGTTAAATCGGTAAGAACCTTGCTACATGAAAACTACGGTGTAAACATTAGTTTAGACTATGCCACGTGACATTACCCTGTTTGACAGTTTAAATTTCAAATAGTTTTCCCATCCAATTGACACTTCACAACAATGTATGTGTCAAACGACGAGTCAAAATTCAGTGTACAAGTACCAAAGTTCAATTAGTAAGGACCTTGCTACGTGTACGCTATGTTGTACACTTTAGTTTACACTTTGCCATGTGATGTTACCCTGTTGGACAGTTTGAATTTCAAACAGTTTTTCCATCCAATTGACACTTGATGACAATACAAGTGTCAAACAACATGTCAAAAATCACTGTACAAATAGCAAAGTTCAATCTGTACGAACCTTGCTATATTTAAACTATGGTGTACACTTTAGTTTACAAGACATTACCCTGTTGGAGAGTTTAAATTTCAAACAGTTTTTCCATCTGATTGGCACTTGACAACAATGCAAGTGTCAAACAACATGTCAAAAATCAGTGTACAAATAACAAAGTTCAGCAGGTAAGAACCTTGCGACATGTACACTATGGTATACACTTTAGTTTACACTTTGCCATGTGACATTACCTTGTTGGACAGTTTAAATTTCAAATAGCTTTCTCATCCAAATGACACTTGAGAACAATGCATGTGCCAAGCAACGTGTCAAAAATCAATGTACAAATAGCAAAGTTCAATCGGTAAAAACCTTGCTACATGTATACTATGGTGTACACTTTAGTTTACACTTTGCCATGTGATATTACCCTATTGGAAAGTTTAAATTTCAAACAGTTTTCCCATCCAATTTACACTTGACAACAATGCAAGTGTTAAACAACGCGTCAAAAATCAGTGTACAAATAGCAAAGTTCTATCGATAAGGACCTTGCTACATGTATACTATGGTGTACACTATAGTTTACACTTTGTCACGTGATATTACCCTATTGGACAGTTTAAATTTCAAACACCTTTTCCATCCAATTGACACTTGAGAACAATACATGTATCGAACAACGTGTCAAAAATCAGTGTATAAGTAGCAATGTTCAATCGGTAAGAACCTTACTACATTTACACCATGGTGTACACTTTAGTTTGTAATTTGCCACGTGACATTATCCTGTTGGACAATTTAAATTTCAAACACTTTGCCCATCCAATTGGCACTTGACAATAATGTAAGTGTCAAACAACGTGTCAAAAATCAGTGTACAAATAGCAAAGTTCAATCTGTATGAGCCTTGCTGCCTGTACACAATGATGTGCACACTTTAGTTTACACTTTGCCACGTGACATTACCCCACTGGACTATTTAAATTTCAAATAGTTTTCCCATCCAATTGACACTTGAAAACAATCCAAGTGACAAAAAAGTGTCAAAAATCAGTGTTCAAATAGCAAAGTCAATCGTTAAGAACCTTGTGACAAGTACACTACGATGTACACTTTACTTTACACTTAACCACGTGTCATTTTTGTGGTGGACAACTTAAATTTCAAATTATTTTTCCATCCAATTAACACTTGACAACAATGCAAGTATCAAACAATGTGTCAAAAATCAGTGTAGAAATAACAAAATTCAATCGGTAAGAACCTTGCTACTTGTACACTATGGTGTACACTTTAGTTTACACACTGCCACGTGACATTACCCTATTGGATAGTTTAAATTTCAAACAATTTTTCCATCAAATTGACATTTGCCAACAATGCAAATGTCAAACATCGTGTCAAAAATCAGTGTACAAATAACAAAATTCAATCGGTACCAACCTTGCTACATGTAAACTATCGTATACACTTTAGTTTACACTTTGCCACGTGACATTACCCTGTTGGATAGTTTAAATTTCAAACTGTTTTCCCATCCAATTGACACTTGACAACAGTGCAAGTGTCAAATAACGTGTCAAAAATCAGTGTACAAATAGCAAAGTTAAATCGATAAGAACCTTGCGACATGTACACTTTGGTATACACTTTAGTTTACACTTTGCCATATAACATTACCTTGTTGGACAGTTTAAATTTCAAATAGTTTTCTCATCCAAATGACACTTGAGAACAATGCATGTGCCAAGCAACGTGTCAAAAATCAATGTACAAATAGCAAAGTTCAATCGATAAAAACCTTGCTACATGTATACTATGGTGTACACTTTGCCACGTGATATTACCCTATTGGAAAGTTTAAATTTCAAACAGTTTTCCTATCCAATTTACACTTGACAACAATGCAAGTGTTAAACAACGCGTCAAAAATCAGTGTACAAATAGCAAAGTTCTATCGATAAGGACCTTACTACATGTACACTATGGTGTACACTATAGTTTACACTTGCCTCGTGACATTACCCTATTGGATAGTTTAAATTTCAAACACCTTTTCCATCTAATTGACACTTGAGAACAATACATGTGTCGAACAACGTGTCAAAAATCAGTGTATAAGTAGCAATGTTCAATCGGTAAGAACGTTGCTACATTTACACCATGGTGTACACTTTAGTTTGTAATTTGCCACGTGATATTACCCTGTTGGACAATTTAAATTTCAAACACTTTGCCCATCCAATTGGCACTTGACAATAATTTAAGTGTCAAACAACGTGTTAAAAATCAGTGTACAAATAGCAAAGTTCAATCTGTATGAACCTTGCTGCCTGTACACAACGATGTGCACACTTTAGTTTACACTTTGCCACGTGACATTACCCCACTGGACTATTTAAATTTCAAATAGTGTTCCCATCCAATTGACACTTGAAAACAATCCAAGTGACAGAAAACGTGTCAAAAATCAGTGTTCAAATAGCAAAGTCAATCGTTAAGAACCTTGCGACAAGTACACTACGATGTACACTTTACTTTACACTTTACCACGTGTCATTTTCGTGGTGGACAACTTAAATTTCAAATTGTTTTTCCATCCAATTAACACTTGACAACAATGCAAGAATCAAACAATGTGTCAAAAATCAGTGTACAAATAACAAAATTCAATCGATAAGAACCTTGCTACTTGTACACTATGGTGTACACTTTAGTTTACACTCTGCCACGTGACATTATCCTATTGGATAGTTTAAATTTCAAACAATTTTTCCATCAAATTGACATTTGCCAACAATGCAAATGTCAAACATCGTGTCAAAAATTAGTGTACAAATAACAAAGTTCAATCGGTACGAACCTTGCTACATGTAAACTATCGTATAGACTTTAGTTTACACTTTGCCACGTGACATTACCTTGTTGGATAGTTTAAATTTCAAACTGTTTTCCCATCCAATTGACACTTGACAACAATGCAAGTGTCAAATAACGTGTCAAAAATTAGTATACAAATAGCAAAGTTAAATCGATAAGAACCTTGCTATGTGTACACTATGGTGTACGCATTAGTTTACACTTAACCACGTGACATTATCCCATTGGACAGTTTAAATTTCGAACAGTTTTCTTAACTAATTGACACTTGACAACAATGCCAGTGTCAAACAACGTGTCAAAAATCAATGTATTAATAGCAAAGTTCAATCGGTGAGAACCCTGCTATATGTTTACTATAGTGTGTACTTTAGTTTACACTCTGCCACGTGATATTACCCTATTGGACAGTTTAAATTTCGAACAGTTTTCTTAACTAATTGACACTTGACAACAATGCCAGTGTCAAACAACGTGTCAAAAATCAATGTATTAATATTTTTCCATCAAATTGACATTTGCCAACAATGCAAATGTCAAACATCGTGCCAAAAATCAGTGTACAAATAACAAAGTTCAATCGGTACAAACCTTGCCACATGTACACTTTCGTAAATCACTCCCAAGTCAATTTCACTTGTTGCTCTATGTTGGACAGTTTAAATTTCAAACAATTTTTCCATCAAATTGACATTTGCCAACAATGCAAATGTCAAACATCGTGCCAAAAATCAGTGTACAAATAACAAAGTTCAATCGGTACAAACCTTGCCACATGTACACTTTCGTAAATCACTCCCAAGTCAATTTCACTTGTTGCTCTATGTTGGACAGTTTAAATTTCAAACAATTTTTCCATCAAATTGACATTTGCCAACAATGCAAATGTCAAACATCGTGCCAAAAATCAGTGTACAAATAACAAAGTTCAATCGGTACAAACCTTGCCACATGTACACTTTCGTAAATCACTCCCAAGTCAATTTCACTTGTTGCTCTATGTTGGACAGTTTAAATTTCAAATAGTTTTCCCATCAAATTGACACTTGATAACAATGCGAGTGTCAAACAATGTGTCAAAAATCAATGTACAAATAACAAAGGTCAATAGGAAAGAACCTTGCAACTTGTACACTATGGTGTACACTTTAGTTTACACTCTACCACGTGATATTACCTTGTTGGACATATTAAGTTTCAAACAGTTTTCCATCTAATTAACAGTTGACAACAATGCAAATGTCAAACATCGTGTCAAAAATCAGTGTACAAATAACAAAGTTCAATCGATACAAACCTTGCCACATGTACACTTTCGTAAATCACTCCCAAGTCAATTTCACTTGTTGCTCTGGGGTCCTCGTCCTTGACATCGAGTCCCACCAATGGCTTGCATCACTAGAGAACATAAACTCAACACACTGGATCTTCTGGGCATCTGTATACCCTATTAATCAGAATATTCTCTTCAACTTGCGAAGCTACTCCTCGACTGCAAGTGGATCAGCTGCTCCATTGAAGGTAGGGGCTTGTGTCTTCTAAATTACTCAACCACTGAAGCAGGTTAGAGGATCATTAGGAGCTACTGGTAGGGGTTGTGCCTTTTTTGGGTTTTGCCTACCAAGGTCTTGGACCGCTTGGAGGAGATCTCTTATCAAGTTGGTTTGGTTTGCGCGAGCCATTTTCCTTTAGACAAAATGTATGGTTCTTATTAGTTTCATACTTTGAATTCTAAAAAAGAAGATAAAGTTTTATTTCTTAACAAAAAGGAAGTTGTTACAAGGATTTAAATCTAATCCCTATAAGTTCTATGGATCTTTTTTGGTGGAGCCTCGTCTCCAGATGAGTCTTTCACCTCAGGTCCGGATTCTATGTCCATCTCAACCTGTGGCTCGGGCTCAGGATCATTCCCTTCTTCAGGCTCTTCTTCTTCATCAAGTTCAATTACTATCTCCGATTGAGGTTCTAAGTTTTCCCTCCATAGGTCTAGGAGTGATTGGCAATACACTTCAAACTCAAATATATTTGGGTGCTCCTCTAGCATTACATCCCTAACCGTGACTCCCATATCTCCCCATTGAGGTGGAAGGGAGTGTAAGAGGTTATTTATAGCCTCAATATGCATTATCTCCATTCCAGCGTTCACCGCTGCCATGTATCTCTCGTAGACATCATGTATATGTTCGTCAAGTGGACGGATCAGATCAGTCACGTAATTCTCATAGGACTGAATGGTGATTCTACGGTTCAATGCTCCTCTATATGCCCTAGCTGTTCTACAAGCCATATCTGTTGCATTTTCACATATCATACACTTTTTTTTTACTCTTGGAAAAATGGCTACTGTTACTTAACATTCTACCTATAAATTCTAGCCCAATGCGTATCTTTTGAAAAAAAAAAACACACCTTTCAAATCATTCCTAACTGGCATAGTATATCTTTGAAAATAAGCATAAGTTGTACCATTGCATCGCAAAGCATCATAACATAGTCTTTTCATGAAAGCATTAACTTTGAACATACTTGGGCCGTAGGATGAGATTGATGGATGGATGCAAGATGCCATGGAGTATCTCAGACTTTTTCATTTAAAAAAAAAACATAATTGGTCTACAGAACCGGCTAAACCATTTTTTTAAAAAAAAAAACATACTTGGTCTACAGAATCAGCTAAACCATGTTGTGATACCACGCTGTAACGCCCTGACCCCTTGTGGACCGGAACGCTACTTACTTTACTTAACTAACCGGTGGTTTAATCATAGGAGAATATGTTTTAGCGGAAGCTTAATTTTTACAATGATAATTTTAACAACAACCTTTCGAATGCTTTAAATAAAACATTGAATAAAAAAAACGGAACATAATTTATTTGAGAAAAACACAACTTATGAGCAAGTTTCCAATTCAAAAGCAAAACCTGTTGGAATTGATCAAACGTTTTCGATTCAAAGTGTATCACGCGGGAATTCTCGCGTTCAGCGTTATTTAAATACTTTAAAGAAATAACATTGAAAACGTTCACAAAAATAAATCTAAATAACTTGTTCACCGGGTTTTCCATGGGCTCATTGCACCACTCTCCATCTTTTCCATCATCCAGGCCTAAGGTAGAATCATATCAATCTGTAGAGAAGGGGTTAAACCCGTGAGATTAAAAAACTCAATAGATATCATTGGTGCATTCATGATCAAGCTACATTTCAAAGCTGTAACTTTAGAGACCTTTTCATAGTAGGATTTCTGGTAGAATCCCAAACACGTAGAGTCATGACTTAACACGACGCCTCGATCGAAAATACATGCCGTACCGGGGGGTACCATTAGACATGGAGGTGTATGTCGTACCGGAGGTACCGTTAGAGAAACAAACATTAACATAAATCTTCATTTGCTAGAAACTTATAACTTAACACGAATTAACACTTTGCACCTCTATCTACCTTGATTGATGCTTTGAACCTTGTTGAAAAATGCACTCCTTTGATGTTTCAAAAAAAAAAAACACTCCGTTGCGAATTGATGCTTGAAAAACACTTCTTGATAGCACTAAACCTTCTAGGAAAAACTAATTTTCCTCCCTTTCCTTTCTCTTTTTTCTAGACTTGAAAACTCTCTCTTTTATGATTAGAAGCTTTTGTCTTGGTGTGAAAAATGTGTATGCATTGGGGCCTATTTATAGGTGAAAATCTCACAACTTAAGGTCAAGTGAAGGGTCTAATGCTCATTAATACGGGTGCCATTTATGTGGGAGTTATAGATTTAAGAAGGTGCTAGAAAATCATGTAGGAATTTGACTTTTCATATACTGCGTACTTCGGTTGATACTGTATAACCTTTAGTATTTCTATCATAACTTCTTCTCTCGATATCTGATTGAGGTAATTCAAAGTGCGTTGGAAAGCTAACTCAAAGAGCTACAATTTTCTTTAGATATCATTTTCAAAATCAATTGTTTTCTATGTCGTAAATGGGTCTCAAATGAGACTAAAAATCTAAAGTATACTTTAGCCATCCAATATTCATGTCTTAGTGCCACTAAGGTGTTTAAAATTATTTGGGGTTCTACATTACCGATTGAACTTTGTTATTTGTACACTGATTTTTGACACGTTGTTTGACACTTGCATTGTTGTCAAGTGCTAGTTGGATAGGAAAACTGTTTGAAATTTAAACTGTCCAATAGGGTGATGTCACGTTGCAAAGTGTAAACTAAAGTGCACACCATAGTGTACACGTAGCAATGTTCTTACTGATTGAACTTTGCTATTTGTACAGCGATTTTTGACACGTTCTTTGACTCTTGCATTATTGTCAAGTGCAAATTTGATGGGAAAACTGCTTGAAATTTAAACTATCCAACAGGGTAATATCACTTGGTAAAGTGTAAACTTAAGTGTGTACACCAAAGTGTACATGTGGTAAGGCCCTTACCGATTCAACTTTGCTATTTGCACATTGATTTTTGACACGTTGTTCGACACTTGCATTGTTGTCAAGTGTCAATTGGATGGGAAAACTGTTTGAAATTTAAACTATCCAACAGGGTAATATCACATGGCAAAGGGTAAACTAAAGTGCATACTATAGTGCACATGTAACAAGGTTCTTACGGATTGAACTTTGCTATTTGCACACCAATTTTTGGCACGTTGTTTTGACACTGGCATTTTTATCAAGTGTCAATTGGATGGGAACACTATTTCAAATTTAAACTATCCAACAGGGTAATGTCACGTGGCAAAGTGTAAACTAAAGTGTACATCGTAGTGTACATGTAGCAAGTTCTTGACCGAATGAACTTTGCTATTTGCACACTGATTTTCGAAATGTTGTTTGACACTTGCGTTGTTGCCAAGTGTCAATTAGATGGGAAAACTATTAGAAATTTAAACTGTCCAACAGGGTAACGTCATGTGGGAAAGTGTAAACTAAAGTGTACACCATAGCATACATGTAGCAGGTTTTTACCGATTAAACGTAGCTATTAGCGCCCTAATTTTTTCACGTTGTATAACTGAAACACTCTTGTGAATATTTAAGGTATTCTTGTATTCTTATGCTTTTAAGTTTATTTTAGAACTTTAGGGACTTCCCGAAAGGGAAATCCTTAGTTGTAAATCTTTCAGAGATGAATTTATAAATCCCTAATTTATGTTTCAATTTTATGTTTATGTTTATGTTTTAAGTAAATATTTGTTATAATTATCATTTCATCCTATGCATATAATAAAAGCATAACTTGATTTTTAGAAGCCATACTATTTTTAGGTTAATCCTGAGTGACCCAGATAAGTTTTGCATTGCTATCAAGTGTCAATTGGATGGAAAAACGGTTTGAAATTTAAACTGTCCAATAGGGTGATGCCACGTGGCAAAGTATAAACTAAAATGTACACCATAGTGTACATGCAGCAAGGTTCTTATCGATTGAACTTTGCTATTTGTACACTGATTTTTGTATCGTTGTTTGACACTTGCATTGTTTTCAAGTGTCAATTAGATGGGAAACTTGTTTTAAATTTAAACTGTCCAACAGGGTAATGTCACGTGGTAAAGCGTAAACTAAAGTGTACACCATAGTGTACATGTAGCAAGGTTCTTACCGATTGTACTTTGTTATTTGTGCACTGATTTTTGACACATTGTTTAACACTTGCAATGTCGTCAAGTGTCAATTGGATGGGAAAACTATTTGAAATTCAAATTGTCCAACAGGGTAATGTCACGTGATGAAGTGTAGACTAAAGTGTTCACCATAGTGTACATGTAGCAAGGTCCTTACAGAATGAACTTTGCTATTTGTACACTGATTTTTGACACGTCGTTTGACACTTAGATTGTTGTCAAGTGTCAATTGGATGGAAAAACTGTTAGAAATTTAAGCTATCCAACATGGTAAAGTCATCTGGCAAAGTGTAAACTGAAGTGTACACTGGTCCTTACCGATTCAACTTTGCTATTGCACACTGATTTTCGACACGTTGTTTGACACTTGCATTGTTATCAAGTGTCAATTGGATGGGAAAACTATTTGAAATTTGAACTGTCCAACAGGGTAATGTCACTTGGCAAAGGGTAAACTAAAGTGTACACCATAGTGCACATGTAGCAAGGTTCTTACTGATTGAACTTTGCTATTTGCACACCGATTTTTGATACGCTGTCTGACACTTGCATTGTTGTCAAGTATCAATTAGATGGAAAAACTGTTTGAAATTTATACTGTCTAATTGGGTAATGTCACGTGGCAAAGTACAAACTAAAGTGTACACCATAGTGTACATATAGCAAGGTCCTTACAGATTGAACTCTGCTATTCGTACACTGATTTTTGATACATCGTTCAACACTTGCATTGTTGTCAAGTGTCGATTGAAAGGAAAAACTGTTTGAAATTTAAACTGTCTGACGGGGTAATGTCACGTGTAAACTAAAGTGTACACCATAGTTTACATGTAGCAAGATTCATATCAGTTGAAATTTAAACTGTCCAGTAGGGTAATGTCTCGTGGCGAAGTGTAAACTAAAGTGTGTACGCCATAATGTACATGTGGTAAGGTTCATACCGATTGAACTTTACTATTTGCAAACTGATTTTTGACACGTTGTTTGACATTTACATTGTCGTCAAAAGTCGATTGGATGGGAAAACTATTTTAAATTTAAACTGTCCAATAAAGTAACGTCATGTAGCAAAGTGTAAACTAAAGTGTACACCATAGTGCACATGTAGCAAGGTTCTTATCGATTGAACTTTTCTATTTGCATCCTAATTTTAGACACGTTGTTTGACACTTGCATTGTTGTCAAGTGTCAATTGGATAGAAAAACTGTTTAAAATTTAAACTATCCAACAAGGTAATGTCACGTGGCAAAGTGTAAACTCAAGCGTACCCCATTGTGTACATGTTGCAAGGTTCTTACGGATTGAACTTTGCCATCTGTACACCAATTTTGGACACATTGTTTGGCACTTGCATTGTTGTCAAGTGTTAATTAGATGAAAAACTATTCGAAATTTAAAGTGTCCAAAAGTGTCTTGTCATGTGGGAACGTGTAAACTAAAGTATGCACCATAGTGTACATGTAGCATGGTTCTTACCGATTGAACATTGTTATTTGTACACTAATTTTTGACACGTTGTTTAACATTTACATTGTTGTCAATTGTCAATTGGATAGGAAAATTGTTTGAAATTTTAATTGTCCAACACGGCAATGTCCCGCGGCAATGTGTAAACTAAAGTGTGCACCATAATGTACATGCAGCAAGGTTTTTACGGAATGAACTTTCTTAATTGTACACTGATTTTTGACACTTTTTTGACACTCGTATTGTTGTCAAGTGTCAATTTGATGGGAACACTGCTTGAAATTTAAACTGTCCAACAGGGTAAAAACACGTGGCAAAGTGTAAACTAAAGTATACACCATAGTGTACATGTAGCAAGGTCCTTACCGATTGAACTTTACTATTTGTATACTAATTTTTGATACGATATTTGGCACTTGCATTGTTGTCAAGTGTCAATTGGATGGAAAAACTGTTAGAAATTTAAACTGTCCAACAGGGTAGTGTCTCATGGCAAAGTGTAAACTAAAGTGTACACCATAGTGTACATGTAGCAAGGTTCTTACCGATTGAACTTTGCTATTTGTACACTGATTTTTGAACCGTTGTTTGACACTTGCATTGTCGTCAAGTGTCAATTGGATGGAAAAACTGTTTGAAATTTAAATTGTCCAACAGGGTAATGTAAACTGGCAATGTGTAAACTAAAGTGTACACTATAGTGTACATGTAACAAAGTTCTTACCGATTGAACTTTGCTATTTATACACTGGTTTTTGACACGTCGTTTCACACTTTCATTTTTGTCAATTGTCAATTGGATGGGAAAACTGTTTGAAATTTAAATTATCCAACAGGGTAATGTCACGTGGCAAAGTGTGAACTAAAGTGTACACCACAGTGTAAATGTCGCAAGGTTCTTATCGATTGAACTTTGCTATTTGTACTCTGATTTTTGACACATTGTTTGACGCTTGCATTATTGTCAAGTGTCAATTGGATGGGAAAAATGTTTAAAATTTAAATTGCCCAATGGCACATGACAAAGTACAAACTAAAGTGTACACCATAGTGTACATGTAGTAAGGTTCTTATCGATTCAACTTTTCTATTTGTACATTGATTTTTGACACGTTGTTCGACACTTGAATTGTTGTCAATTCTCAATCGGATGAGAAAATTATTTGAAATTTAAACTGTCTCTTAGGGTAATGTCACGTGGCAAAGTGCAAACTAAAGTTTACACCATAGTGTACATGTAACAAGGTTCTTACCGATTAACTTTGTTGTTTGTACACTTATTTTTGACACGTTGATTGACCCTTACATTGTTGTCAATTATCAATTGGATGGGAAAACTGTTTAAAATTTAAATTGTCCAACAAAGTAATGTCATGTGACAAAGTGTGAACTAAAGTGAACACCATAGTGTACATGTAGCAAGGTTCTTACCGATTGAACTTTGCTATTTGTACACTAATTTTTGACACGTTGTTTGCCACTTGCATTGTTGTCAAGTGTCAATTAGATCGCAAAACTATTTCAAATTTAAACTGCCCAACAGGGTAATGTCACGTGGCAAAGTGTAAACTAAAGTGTACACCACAGTGTACATATAGCATGGTCCTCACCAATTGAATTTGCTACTCATGCACTGATTTTTGACACGTTGTTTGACACTTGCATTGTTGTCAAGTGTCAATTGGATGGGAAAATTGTTCTAAATTTGAAGTGTCCCACAGGGTCATGTCATGTGGCAACGTGTAAACTAAAGTGTGCACCATAGTGTACATGTAGCATGGTTCTTACCGACTGAACATTGCTATTTGTACACTGATTTTTGACACATTCTTTAACTCTTGTTTTGTTGTCAAGTGTCAATTGGATGGGAGACTACTTGAAATTTAAATGTCCCACCGGGTAATGTCACATTGCAAAGTGTAAGCTAAAGTGTATGGTGCACATGTAGCATGGTTCTTACCAACTAAACATTGCTATTTGTACACTGATTTTTGACACATTTTTTTAACTCTTGTATTGCTGTCAAGTGTCAATTGGATGGGAAACTATTTGAACTTTAAACTGTCCAACAGGGTAATGTCACTTGGCAAAGTGTAAACTAAAGTGTACACCATAGTGTACATGTAGCAAGGTTCTCATCGATTGAACTTTGCAACTCGTACATTAATTTTTGACACGTTATTTGACACTTGCATTGTTTTCAAGTGCCAATTGGATAAGAAAACTGTTCAAAATTTAAAGTGTCCAACAGGGTCATGTCATGTGGCAACGTGTAAACTAAATTGAACACCATAGTGTACATGTAGCAAGGTTCTTACGGAATGAACTTTCCTGTTTGTACACTGATTTCTGACACATTGTTTAACACTCGCATTGTTATCAAGTGTCAATTGGATGGGAACACTGTTTGAAATTAAAACTGTCCTTCATGGTAAAGTCACGTGACAAAGTGAAAACTAAAGTTTACACCAAAGTGTACATGTAGCGAGGTCCTAACTATTGAAC
Organism: Olea europaea var. sylvestris; assembly: GCF_002742605.1. Taxonomy (NCBI): domain Eukaryota; kingdom Viridiplantae; phylum Streptophyta; class Magnoliopsida; order Lamiales; family Oleaceae; genus Olea; species Olea europaea. Next base: position 174,290 of record NW_019235004.1, read on the forward strand.
TTTGCTATTTGTACACTTATTTTAGACACGTTGTTTGACATTTGCATTGTTGTCAAGTCTCAATTGGATGGGAAAACTACTTGAAATTTAAACTGTCCAACATGGTAATCTCACGTGGGAAAGTGTAAACAAAAATGTAAGGTCCTTACCGATTGAACTTTGCTATTTGTAAACTAACTTTTGACACGTTGTTTAACTCTTACATTGTTTTCCAGTGTGAATCGGATGGGAAAACTATTTGAAATTTAAACTATCCAACATGGTAAAGTCACGTGGCAAAGTGTAAACTAAAGTTTGCACCAGAGTGTACATGTAGCAAGGTCTTTGCCGATTGAACTTTGCTATTTGTACACTTATTTTTGACACATTGTTTGACACTTGTATTGTTGTCAAGTGTCAATTGGATGTGAAAATCGTTCAAAATTTAAAGTGTCCAACAGGGTCATGTCATGTGGCAACGTGTAAACTAAAGTGTGCACCACAGTGTACATGTAGCATGGTTCTTTCCGATTGAACATTTTTATTTGGACACTGATTTTTGACACGTTGGTTCACACTTTCATTGTCGGTTGTGGGCGAGGAGGGATTCGAACCCCCGACACCGTGGTTCGTAGCCACGTGCTCTAATCCTCTGAGCTACAGGCCCCACCCCATCTCCACTGGATCTGTTGGGAAAACTATTTGAAATTTAAACTGTCCAACAGGGTAATGTCACGTGACAAAGTGTAAACTAAAGTGTACACCATATTGTACTTGTAGCAAGGTCCTTACCGATTGAACTTTTCTACTCGTACACTGATTTTGGACAAGTTGTTTGACACTTGCATTGTTGTCAAGTGTCAATTGGATGAGAAAATGTTTCAAAATTTGAAGTGTCCAACAGGGCCATGTCATGAGGCAACGTGTAAACTAAAGTGTACACCATAGTGTACATGTAGCAAGGTTCGTACGGAATGAACTTTCCTATTTGTACATTGATTTCTGACACGTTGTTTGAAACTCGCATTATTGTCAAGTGTCAATTGGACGGGAACACTGTTTGAAATTTAAACTATCCTGCATGGTAAAGTCACGTGACAAAGTGTAAACTAAAGTGTACACCAGAGTGTACATGTAGCAAGGTCCTAACCGATTGAACTTTGCTATTTGTACACTGATTTTGGACACATTGTTTGACACTTGCATTACTGTCAAGTCTCAATTGGATTGTAAAACTATTTGAAATTTAAACTGTTCAATAGGGTAATGTCACGTGGCAGAGTGTAAACTAAAGTGTACACCATAGTGTACATGTCGCAAGGTCCTTACCGATTGAACTTTGCTACTAGTAGACTGATTTTTGACACGTTGTTTGACACTTGCATTGTTGTCAACTGTCAATTGGATGGAAAAATTGTTCTAACTTTAAAGTGTCCCACAGGGTCATGTCATGTGGCAACGTGTAAACTAAAGTGTGTACCATAGTGCACATGTAGCATGGTTCTTACTGATTGAACATTGCTATTTGTACACTGACTTTTGACACATTTTTTAACTCTTGTATTGTTGTCAAGTGTCAATTGGATGGGAAACTACTTGAAATTTAAATGTCCCACCGGGTAATGTCACATTGCAAAGTGTAAGCTAAAATGTCTACCATAGTGTCTATGGGGCAAGGTTCATACTGATTGAACTTTGCTATTTGTACACTGATTTTTGACACGTTGTTTCGTACTTTCATTGTGTCAAGTGTCAATTAGATGGGAAAACTATTTGAACTTTAAACTGTCCAACATGGTAATTTCACATGGCAAATGATAAACTAAAGTGTACGCCATAGTGTACATGTAGCAAGGTCCTTACCGATTGAACTTTGCTACTCGTACACTGATTTTTGACACGTTATTTGACACTTGCATTATTTTCAAGTGTCAATTGGATGAGAAAACTGTTCGAAATTGAAAGTGTCCAACAGCGTCATGTCATGTGGCAACGTGTAAACTAAATTGTACATCGTAGTGTACATATAGCAAGGTTCTTACGGAATGAACTTTCCTATCTGTACACTGATTTCTAACACGTTGTTTGACACTCGTATTGTTGTCAAGTGTCAATTGCATGGGAACACTATTTGAAATAAAAAATGTCCTTCATGGTAAAGTCACGTGACAAAGTGCAAACTAAAGTGTACGCCAGAGTGTACATGTAGCAAGGTCCTAACTGATTGAACTTTGCCATTCATACACTAATTTTAGACATGTTGTTTGACACTTGCATTGTTGTCAAGTCTCAATTGGATGGGAAAACTACTTGAAATTTAAACTGTCCAACATGGTAATCTCACGTGGGAAAGTGTAAACTAAAATGTAAGGTCCTTACCGATTGAACTTTGCGATTTGTAAACTGACTTTTGACACGTTGTTTAACTCTTGCATTGTTGCCCAGTGTGAATTGGATGGGAAAACTATTTGAAATTTAAACTATCCAACAAGGTAAAGTCACGTGGCAAAGTGTAAACTAAAGTGTGCACCAGAGTGTACTTGTAGCAAGGTTCTTACCAATTGAACTTTGCAATTTGTACACTGATTTTTGACACATTTTTTAACGCTTGCATTGTTCTCAAGTGCCAATTGGATGGGCAAACTGCTTGAAAATTAAATGTCCGACAGGGTAATGTCACGTTGCAAAGTGTAAGCCAAAGTGTCTACCATAGTGTACACATAGCAAGGTTCATGTCGATTGAACTTTGCTATTTGTACACTGATTTTTGACACGTTGGTTCACACTTTCATTGTTGTCAAGTGTCAATTAGATGGGAAAACTACTTGAAATTTAAACTGTCCATAGGGTAATGTCACATGGCAAAGTGTAAACTAAAGTGTACACCATAGTGTACTTGTAGCAAGGTCCTTACTGATTGAACTTTGCTACTCGTACACTGATTTTTGACACGTTGTTTGACACTTGCATTGTTGTCAAGTGTCAATTGGATGAGAAAACATTTCAAAATTTGAAGTGTCCAACAGGGTCATGTCATGACGCAACGCGTAAACTAAAGTGTACACCATAGTGTACATGTACCAAGGTTCGTACGGAATGGACTTTCCTATTTGTACACAGATTTTGACACATTTTTTGAAACTTGCATTGTGGTCAAGTGTCAATTGGATGGGAACACTGTTTGAAATTTAAACTATCCTGAATGGTAAAGTCACGTGACAAAGTGTAAACTAAAGTGTACACCAGAGTGTACATGTAGCAAGGTCCTAACCGATTGAACTTTGCTATTTGTACACTGATTTTGGACACATTGTTTGACACTTGCATTACTGTCAAGTCTCAATTGGATTGTAAAACTATTTGAAATTTAAACTATTCAATAGGGTAATGTCACGTGGCAGAGTGTAAACTAAAGTGTACACCATAGTGTACATGTCGCAAGGTCCTTACCGATTGAACTTTGCTACTAGTAGACTAATTTTTGACACGTTGTTTGACACTTGCATTGTTGTCAACTATCAATTGGATGGAAAAATTGTTCTAACTTTAAAGTGTCCCACAGGGTCATGTTATGTGGCAACGTGTAAACTAAAGTGTACACCATAGTGTACATGTAGCAAGGTTCTTACGGAATGAACTTTCCTATTTGTACACTGATTTCTGACACGTTGTTTAACACTCACATTGTTGTCAACTGTCAATTGGATGGAAACACTGTTTGAAATTTAAACTATCCGATATGGTAAAGTCACGCAACAAAGTGTGAACTAAAGTGTGCACCAAAGTGTATATATAGCAAGGTCCTAACCGATGAACTTTGCTATTTGTACACTGATTTTTGACACGTTGTTTGACACTTGCATTATCTTCAAGTCTCAATTGGATGGGAAAACCATTTGAAATTTGAACTGTCCAACAGGGTAATCTCACGTGGGAACGTGTGAACTAAAATGTAAGGTCCTTGCCGATTGAACTTTACTATTTGTACAGTATTTTTTGACACGTTGTTTGAGTCTTGCATTGTTGTCAAGTGTGAATTCGATGGGAAAACTGTTTGAAATTTAAAATGTCCGACATGGTAATGTCATGTGGCAAAATGTAAACTAAAGTGTACACTAGAGTGTACATGTAGCAAGGTCCTTATCGATTGAACTTTGCAATTTGTACACAGATTTTTGACATGTTATTGGACACTTGCATAGTTAAGTCTCAATTGGAAGGGAAAATTGTTGAAATTTAAACTATCCAATAGGGTACTCTCACGTGGGAAAGTGCAAACTAAAATGTAAGGTCCTTACCGACTGAACTTTGCTACTTGTACACTAATTTTTGACGCGTTGTTTGACTCTTACATTGTTGTCAAGTGTGAATTGTACGGGAAAACTCTTTGAAATTTAAACTATCCAACAGGGTAATGTCACGTGGCAAAGTGTAAACTAAAGTGTATACCATAGTGTACATGTAACAAGGTTCTTACCGATTGAACTTTGCTATTTGTACATTTATTTTGGACACATTGTTTCACACCTTCATTGTAGTCAAGTGTCAATTGGATGGGAAAACTATTAGAAATTTAAACTGTTCAACAGGGTAATGTCACGTGACAAAGTGTAAACTAAAGTGTACACCATAGTATACATGTAGCAGGATCTTTGCCGATTGAACTTTGCTATCTTTACACCAATTTTTGGCACTTTTTTGACACTTACATTGTTGTCAAGTGTCAATTCGATGGGAAAACTATTTGAAATTTAAACCCTCTAAGAGGGTAATGTCACGTGGCAAAGTGTGAACTAAAGTGTACACCTTAGTGTACGTGTAGCAAGGTCCTTATCGATTGAACTTTGTTATTTGTACACTGATATTTGACACGTCGTTTGACCCTTACATTGTAGTCAAGTGTCAATTGAATAGGTAAACTGTTTGAAATTTAAACTGTGAAATAGGGTAATGTCACGTGGCAAAGTGTAAACTAAAGTGTACACCATAGTGTACATGGAAAGAGGTCCTCTCCGATTGAACTTTGCCATTTGTATACTGAGTTTTGACATGTTGTTTAACCTTGCATTATTGTCAAGTGTGAACTGGATGGGAAAACTATTTGAAATTTAAATTGTCTAACATTGTAATGTCACGTGAGAAAGTGTAAACTAAAGTGTACACCATACTTTACATGTAGCAAGGTTCTTACCGATTGAACTTTGCTATCTATATACTGATTTTTGACACGTCATTTGACACTTACGTTGTAGTCAAATGTCAATTGGAAGAGAAAACTGTTTGAAATTTAAAATGTTCAACAAGGTAATGTCACGTGGCAAAGTGTAAACTAAAGTATACACCATAGTGTACGCGTAGCGAGGTTCTTACCGATTGAACTTTACTATTTTTACACTAATTTTTGAGACGTTGTTTGACACTTGCTTTGTTGTCCAGTGTTAGTTGGATGAGAAAATTTTTGAAATTTAAACTGTCCAACAAGATAATGGCACGTGGTAAAGGGTAAACTAAAGTGTACACCATAGTGTTTTTGTAACAAAGTTCATACCAATTTAACTTTGATATTTGTACACTAATTTTTGACACATTCTACACTTGCATTATTGTCAAGTGTCAATATGATAGGAAAACTATTTGAAATTTAAACTATCCAACAGGGTAACGTCACGTGACAAAGTGTAACTAAAGCGTGTACACCATTGTGTACAAGTAGCAAGATTCTTACCAATTGAACTTTGCTATTTGTACACTGATTTTTGACACGTTCGACGCTTGCATTGTTGTCAAGTGTCAATTGGATTGGAAGATAGTTTTCAATTTTAACTATCCAACAGGGTAATATCACATGGTAAAGTGTAAACTAAAGTGTACACCATAGTGTACTTATAGCAAGGTTCTTACCAATTGAATTTCGCTATTTGTACACTAATTTTCGACACGTTGTTTGACATTTATATTGTTGTCAAGTGTCAATTAGATGGGAAAACTATTTGAAATTTACCCTATCTAGCAGGGTAATGTCACGTGGGAAAGTGTAAACTAAAGTATACACCATAATGTACTCGTAACAATGTTCTTATTGATTGAACTTTGATATTTGTACACTGATTTTTAACACGTTGTTTGACACTTGCATTGTTGTCAAGTGTCAATTGGATGGAAAAACTGTTTGAAATTTGTACACTAATTTTTGACACGTTGTTTGACACTTACATTGTTCCCAAGTGTCAATTGAATGGATAAACATTTTGAAATTTAAACTGTCCAACAAGGTAATGTCTCGTGGGAAAGTGTAATGTTCTTATCAATTGAACTTTATTATTTGTACACTCATTTTCGACAAGTTGTTTGACACTTGCATTGTTGTCAAGTGTCAATTGGATGGGAAAACTATTTGAAATTTACACTGTTCAACAGGGTAATGTTACGTGGTAAAGTGTAAACTAAATTTTACACCATAGTGTACATGTAGCAGGGTCCTTGCCGATTGAACTTTGCTATTTGTACACTGATTTTTGGCAATTGTTTGACCCTTGTATTGCTGTCAACTGTGAATTGGATAGGAAAACAACTTCAAAATCAAACTGTCCAATAGGGTAATGTCATGTGGCAAAGTGTAAACTAAAGTGTACTCCATAGTGTACATGTAGCAAGGTTCTTACTTATTAAACTTTGCTATTCGTACACTAATTTTTTACACGTTGTATGACACTTACATTGTTGTCAAGTGTCAGTTGGATGGGAAAACTATTTGAAATTTAATCAAATGTCAATTGGATGAGGAAACTGTTCGAAATTTAAAGTGTCCAACAAGGTCATGTCATGAGACAACGTGTAAACTAAAGTGTATACCATAGTGTACATGTGGCAAGGTTCTTACGGAATGAACTTTCCTATTTGTACACTGATTTGTGAAATGTTGTTTGACACTCGCATTGTTGTCAACTGTCAATTAGATGGAAACACTGTTTGAAATTTAAACTGTCCAACATGGTAAAGTTAAGTAAGTGTAAACTAAAGTGTACACCAGAGTGTCATCTAGCAAGGTCCTAACCGATTAAACTTTGCTATTTGTACACTGATTTTGGACACGTTATTTGACACTTGCATTGTCGTCAAGTCTCAATTGGACGGGAAAACTATTTGAAATTTAAACTATCTAACATGGTAATCTCACGTGGGAAAGTGTATACTAAAATGTAAGGCCCTTACCGATTGAACTTTGCTACTTGTACACTAATTTTTGACATGTTGTTTGACTGTCGCATTGTTGTCAAGTGTGAATTGGATGGGAAAACTATTTGAAATTTAAACTGTCCGACATGGTAAAGTCACGTGGCATAGTGTAAACTAAAGTGTACACCAGAGTGTACATGTAGCAAGGTCCTTACCGATTGAACTTTGCTATTTGTATACAGATTTTTGACAAGTTGTTTAACACTTGCATTGTTGTCAAGTCTCAATTCGATGGGAAAACTGTTTGAAATTTAAACTGTCTAACAGGGTAATCTCATATGGGAAAGTGTAAACTAAAACGTAAGGTCCTTGCTGATTGAACTTTGCTATTTATACCCTGATTTTTGATACATTGTTTGACACTTGCATTGTTGTCAAGTGTATATTGGTTGGGAAAAATGTTTGAAATTTAAACTGTCCGATAGGGTAATGACACGTGGTAAAGTGTAAACAAATATTTACACCATAGTGTTCATATCGCAAGGTTTTTATCGATTAAACTTTCCTATTTGTACACTGATTTTTGACACGTTGTTTCACACTTGCATTGTTGTCATGTGTCAATTGGATGAGAAAACTATTTGAAATTTAAACTATCCAACATGGTAATCTCACGTGGGAAAGTGTATACTAAAATGTAAGGCCCTTACCGATTGAACTTTGCTACTTGTACACTGATTTTTGACATGTTGTTTGACTATTGCATTGTTGTCAAGTGTGAATTGGATGGGAAAACTATTTGAAATTTAAACTGTCCAACATGGTAAAGTCACGTGGCAAAGTGTAAACTAAAGTGTAAACCAGAGTGTACATGTAGCAAGGTCCATACCGATTGAACTTTGCTATTTGTACACAGATTTTTGACAAGTTGTTTGACACTTGCATTGTTGTCAAGTCTCAATTCGATGGGAAAACTGTTTGAAATTTAAATTGTCTAACAGGGTAATCTCACATGGGAAAGTGTAAACTAAAACGTAAGGTCCTTGCAGATTAAACTTTACAATTTATACCCTGATTTTTGATACGTTGTTTGACACTTGCATTGTTGTCAAGTGTATATTGGATGGGAAAATTTTTTGAAATTTAAACTATCCAATAGGGTAATGACACGTGGTAAAGTGTAAACAAAAGTTTACACCATAGTGTTAATGTCGCAAGGTTTTTATCGATTGAACTTTCCTATTTGTACATTGATTTTTGACACGTTGTTTTACACTTGCAATGTTGTCAAGTGTCAATTGGATGGGAAAACTGTTTGAAATTTAAACTATCCAACAGGGTAATGTCACGTGGTAAAGTGTAAACTGAAGTGTACACCATAGTGTACATGTATCAAAGTTCTTACCGATTGAAGTTTGCTATTTGTACATTTATTTTGGACATGTTGTTTCACACTTTCATTGTAGTCAAGTGTCAATTGGATGGGAAAACTGTTAAAAATTTAAACTGTCCAACAGGGTAATGTCACGTGGCAAAGTGTAAACTAAAGTGTACACCGTAGTGTACACGTAGCAGGGTCCTTGCCGATTGAACTTTGCTATCTGTACACTGATTTTTGGCACGTTGTTTGACACTTACATTATTGTCAAGTGTCAATTGGATGGGAAAACTGTTTGAAATTTAAACTGTCTAAGAGGGTAATGTCATGTGGAAAAGTGTAAATAAACTATGTACACCATATTGTACATGTAGCAAGGTTCTTATCGATTGAACTTTTCTATTTATACATTGATTTTTTACACGTTGTTTCACACTTGTATTGTTTTCAAGTGTCAATTGGATGAGAAAACTATTTGAAATTTAAACTGTCCAAAAAGGTAATGTAATGTAGCAAAGTGTAAACTAAAGTGTACACCATAGTGTACATGTGGCAAGGTTCTTATCGTTTAAACTTTGGTATTTGTATACTTATTTTTGGCACGTTTTTTGACACTTGCATTATTTTCAAATGTCAATTGAATGGAAAAACTATTTGATATTAAAACTGTCCAGCAGGGTAATGCCACGTGGCAAAGTGTAAACTAAAGTGTACACCATCGTGTACATATCGTAAGATTCTTGTCGATTGAGCTTTGCTATTTGTACACTGATTTTTGACACATTGTTTGATATTTACATTGTTGTCAAGTGTCAATTGGATGGGTAAACTGTTTGAAATTTAAACTATCCAACAGGGTAATGTTACGTGGCAAAGTGTACACTGAAGTGTACACCATTGTGTACATGTTCCATGATTCTTACCGATTGAACTTTGCTATATGTACACTGATTTTTGACACGTTGTTTAACACTTGAATTGTTGTCAAGTGTAAATTGGATGGGAAAATTGTTAGAAATTCAAACTATCCAAAAGGTTAATGACAAGTGGCAAAGTGTAAACTAAAGTGTACACCATCGTGTACATATAGGAAGGTTCTTATCGATTAAACTTTGCTATTTGTATATTGATTTTTGACACGTTGTTTGATACTTGCATTGTTGCCAAGTACCAATTGGATGGGTAAATTGTTTGAAATTTAAACTGTCCAATAGGGTAATGTTACGTGGTAAAGTGTAAATTAAAGTGTACACCATAGTGTACATGTAGGATGGTTCTTACCGATTGAACTTTGCTATCTGTACACTGATTTTTGAAACGCTGTTTGACACTTACATTGTTGCCAAGTTCTATTGGATGGATAAACTTTTTGAAATTTAAACTGTCCAACAGGGTAATGTCTCCTGGGAAAGTGTCTTATCGATTGAACTTTACTATTTGTACACTCATTTTTGACATGTTGTTTGACACTTGCATTGTTGTCAAGTGTTAATTGGATGGAAAAACTATTTAAAATTTACACTGTCCAACAGGGTAATGTTACGTGGTGAAGTGTAAACTAAAATTTACACCATAGTGTACATGTAGCAAGGTCCTTACCGATTGAACTTTACTATTTGTACATTGATTTTTGGCAATTGTTTGACCCTTGCATTGCTGTCAACTGTGAATTGGATAGGAAAACAGCTTCAAATTCAAACGTCCAACAAGGTAATATCATGTGGCAAAGTGTAAACTAAAGTGTACTCCATAGTGTACATGTAGCAAGGTTCTTATTGAACTTTGCTATTCGTACATTAACTTTTTAGACATCGTATGACACTCGCATTGTTGTCAAGTGTCAATTGGATGGAAAAACTATTTGAAATTAATCAAGTGTCAATTGGATGGGAAAACTGTTTGAAATTTAAACTGTCCAGCAGGGTAATGTAACGAGGCAAAGTGTAAACTAAAGTATGCACACCACAGTGTACATGGGGCAAGGTTCTTACAGATTGAACTTTGCTATTTGTACACAGATTTTTGACATGTTGTTTGACACTTGCATTGTTGTCAAGTGTCAATTGGATAGGAAAACTGTTTGAAATTTAAACTGTCCAACAGGGTAATGGCACGGGACAAAGCGTAAACTAAAGTGTACACCATAGTGCTCATGTAAAAAAGTTCTTACCGATTGAACTTTGCTATTTCTACACTAATTTTTGACACGTTGTTTGACACTTGCATTGTATTCAAGTATCAATTGATGGCAAAACTATTTAAAATTTAAACTGCCCAACGAGATAATGTCACGTGGCAAAGTGCAAACTAAAGTGTACACCATAGAGTACATGTAGCAAGGTCCTTACCGATTGAACTTTGCTATTTGTGCTCTGATTTTCGACAAGTTGTTTAGCACATGCACTGCTGCCATGTGTCAATTGGATGGAAAAACTATTTGAAATTTAAACTGTCCAACAGGGTAATGTCTCGTGGCAAAGTGTAAACTAAAGTGTACACAATAGATTACATGTAGTAAGGCTCTTACCAATTGAACTTTGCTATATGTACACTGATTTTTGACACGTTGTTTGACAATTACGTTTCTATCGAGTGTCAATTGGATGGGAAAACTTTTTGAAATTTAAATTGTCCAACAGGATAATGTCACGTGGTAAAGTGCAAACTAACGTGTCCACCATAGTGTACATGTAGCAAGGTCCTTACCAATTGAACTTTGCTATTTGTACACTGATTTTTGACATGCTGTCTAACACTTGCGTTGTTGTCAAGTGTCGATTGGATGGGAAAATTATTTGAAATTTAAACTGTACAGCAGGGTAATGTCTCTTGGCAATGTGTAAACTAAAGTGTACATGTAGTAAGGTTCTTACCGATTGAACTTTGCTATTTGTACACTAATTTTCGACACGTTGTTTGACATTTGCATTGTTGTCAACTATGAATTGGATACAAAAATAGCTTCAAATTCTAACTGTCCAACAGGGTAATGTCACGTGGCAAAGTGTAAAATAAATTGTACTCTATAGTGTACATGTAGCAAGGTTCTTACCGATTGAACTTTACTATTCGTACAATGATTTTTTACATTGTTTGACACTTGCATTATTGTCAAGTGTCAGTTGGATGGGAAAACTATTTGAAATTTAATCAAGTGTCAATTGGATGGGAAAACTATTTGAAATTTAAACAGTCCAGCAGGGTAATGTAACGAGGCAAAGTGTGAAGTAAAGTATGTACACCACAGTGTACATGTGGCAAGGTCTTACACATTGAACTTTGCTATTTGTACACTAATTTTTGATACGTTGTTTGACACTTGCATTTTTTTCAATTGTCAGTTGGATGGGAAAACTGCTCGAAATTTAAACTGTCTAAAGGGTAATGTCACATGGCAAAGTGTAAAGTAAAGTGTACAGCATAGTGTACATGTTGCAAGGTTCTTACTGATTGAACTTTGTTATTTGTATACTTATTTTTGACTCGTTGTTTGACACTTGCATTGTTGTCAAGTGTCAATTGGATGGGTAAACTATTTGAAATTTAAACTATCCAACTGGGTAATGTCACGTGGCAAAGTGTAAATTAAAATGTAAGGTCCCTACCGATTAGACTTTGCTATTTGTGCACAGATTTTTGACAAGTTGTTTGACACTTGCATTGTTGTCAAGTGTCAATTGGATGAGAAAATTGTTTGAAATTTAAACTTTCCAACAGGGCAATGTCACGCGGCAATGTGTAAACTAAAGTGTACACTATAGTGTACATGCGGCAAGGTTCTTACCGATTGAACTTTGCTATTTCTACACTAATTTTTGACACGTTTTTTGATACTTGCATTTTTATCAAGTGTCAATTGGATGGGAAAATAGTTTGAAATTTAAACCGTCCAATAGGTTAATGTCATGTGGCAAAGTGTAAACTAAAGTGTACACCATACTATAGTTGTAGCAAGGTTCTTACCAATTGAACTTCTCTATTTATACACTGATTTTTGACATGTTGTTTGATACTTGCATTTTTGTCATGTGTCAATTGGATGGTAAAACTGTTTGAAATTTAAACTATCCAACAGGGCAACGTCACGTGGCAAACTATAAACTAATGTGTATACGATAGTGTACATGTCATAAGGTTCTTATCGACTGAACTTTTTTATTTGTACACCGATTTTTGACACGTTGTTTGACACTTGCAATGTTTGCAAGCGTCAATTGGATGGGGAAAATGTTTGAAATTTAAACTGTCCAGAAGGGTAATGTCACGTAGCAAAGTGTAAACGAATGTGTATACCATAGTGTGCATGAAGCAAGGTTCTTACCGATTGAAATTAGTTATTTGTACACTGATTTTTGACACATTATTTGACACTTGTATTGGTGTCAAGTGTCAATTGGATGGGAAAACTATTTGAAATTTAAACTGTCCAACAGGGTAGTATCACGTGGTAAAGTGTAAACTAAAGTGTACACCACAGTATCCATGTAGCAAGGTTCTTACCAATTGAACTTTACTATTTGTGCACTGATTTTTGACACGTTGTTTGACACTTGCATTGTTGTCATGTGTCAACTGGATGGAAAAACTATTTGAAATTTAAATTGTCCAACAGGGTGACGTCACGTAGCAAAGTTTAAACTAATGTGCATACGATAGTGTACATGAAGCAAGGTTCTTACCGATTGAACTTTGTTATTTGTACACTGATTTTTGACACTTTATTTGACACTTGCATTGGTGTCAAGTGTCAATTGGATGGGAAAAATGCTCGAAATTTAAACTGTCTAACAGGGTAATGACACGTGGCAAAGTATAAACTAAAGTGAACATCATAGTGTACATGTAGCAAGATTCGTACTGATTGAACTTTGCTATTTGTACACTGATTTTTGACACGTTGATTTACACTTGCATTGTTGTCAAGTGTTAATTGGATGGAAAAATTATTTGAAATTTAAACAGTCCAGCAAGGTAATGTCACGTGACAAGGTGTAAACTAAAGTGTGTACACCATAGTGTACATGTAGCAAGGTTCATACAGATTGAACTTTGTTATATGTACCCTAATTTTTGACACGTTGTTTGACACTTGCATTATTGTAAAGTGTCAATTGGATGGAAAAACTGTTTAAAATTTAAAATGTCCAACAAAGTAAAGTCACGTGGTAAATTGTAAACAAAGTGTATACCATGGTGTACATGTAGCAAGGTTCTTACCAATTGAACTTTGCTACTTTTACACTGATTTTTAACACGTTGTTTGATACTTGCATTGTTGTTAAGTGTCAATTGGATGGAAAAGCTGTTTGAGATTTAACCTATGCAATAGGGTAATGTTACGGGGCAAAGTGAAAACTAAAGTGTAGACCATAGTGTACATATAGCAAGGTCCTTTCCGATTGAACTTTGCTATTTGTACACTAATTTTCGACACGTTGTTTGACACTTGCATTGTTGTCAAGTATCAATTGGATGAAAAAATTGTTTGAAATTTAAACTGTCCAACAGGGTAATGTCACGTGACCAAGTGTAAACTAACGTGTACACCATAGTGTACATGTGGTAAGGTTCTTACCGATAGAACTTTGATATTTGTACACTGATTTTTGATACATAATTTGACACTTGCATTCTTGTCAAGTGTCAATTAGATGGCAAAATTGTTTGAAATTTAAACTGTACAATAGGGCAATGTCATGTGGCAAAGTGTAAACTAAAGTGTACACCATACTGTACATGTGGCAAGGTCCTTACCGATTAAACTTTTCTATTTGTACACTGATTTTCGACACGTTTTTTGACACTTACATTGTTGTCAAGTGCCAATTGGATGGGAAAACTATTTGAAATTTCAACAGTCCAGTCAGGTAATGTCACGTGGTAAAGTGTAAACTAAAGTGTGCACACCATCGTGTACAAGCAGCAAGGTTCTTACGGATTGAACTTTGTTATTTGTACAATAATTTTTAACACGTTGTTTGACACTTGCATTGTTGTCAAGTGTCAATTGGATGGATAAACTGTTTGAAATTTAAACTTTACAACAAGATAATTTCACGTGGCAAATTGTAAACGAAAGTGTACACCATGGTGTATATGTAGTAAGGTTTTTACCGATTAAACTTTGCTACTTATACACTGATTTTTGACACATTGTTAGACACTTGCATTGTTTTCAAGTTTCAATTGGATGGAAAAACTGTTTGAAATTTAAACTGTCCAATAGGGTAATGTTATGGGGCAAAGTGTAAACTAAAGTGTACACTATGGTTTAAATGTAGCAAGGTTCTTACCAATTGAACTTTGCTACTTGTACACTAATTTTTGAAATGTTGTTTGACACTTGCATTGTTATCAAGTGTCAATCGGATGGAAAAGCCATTTCAAAAATTTTAGCTGTCCAATAGGGTAATGTTACGGGGCAAAGTGTAAACGAATGTATACACCATAGTGTACATGTAGCGAGGTCCTTATCGGTTGAATTTCGCTATTTATACGCTGATTTTCGACACATTTTTTGACACTTGCATTGTTGTCAAGTGTCAATTGGATGGGAAAACTGCTTAAAATTTAAACTTTCCAACAGGTTAATATCACATGGCGAAGTGTAAAGTAAAGTGTACACCATAGTGTACATGTAGTAAGGTTCTTGCCGATTGAACTTTGTTATTTGTACACTGATTTTTGACACGTTGTTTGACACTTGCATTGTTGTCAATTGTCAATTGGATGGGAAAACTGTTTGAAATTTAAACTGTCAAATAGGGTAATATCACATGGCGAAGTGTAAAGTAAAGTGTACACCATAGTGTACATGTAGTAAGGTTCTTGCCGATTGAACTTTGTTATTTGTACACTGATTTTTGACACGTTGTTTGACACTTGCATTGTTGTCAATTGTCAATTGGATGGGAAAATTGTTTAAAAATTAAACTGTCCAACAGGGTAATGTTACGTGGTAAAGTGTAAACTAACTTGTACACCATAGTGTACATGCAGCAAGGTTCTTACCTATTGAATTTTCCTATTTGTAAACTGATTTTTGACACGTTGTTTGACACTTGCATTCTTGTCAAGTGTCAATAGGATGGCAAAACTATTTGAAATTTAGACTGCCCAATAGGGTATGTCACGTGGTGAAGTGTAAACTAAAGTATATAGCATGGTGTACATGTAGTAAGGTTCTTACCGATTGAACTTTGCTACTTGTACACTGATTTTTAATACGTTGTTTGATACTTACATTGTTGTCAAGTGTCAATTGGATGGGAAAACTGTTTGAAATTTAAACTGTCGATTCGGGTAATGTCATGTGGCAATGTGTAAGGTTCTTACCGATTGAACTTTGCTATTTGTACACTAATTGTTGACACGCTGTTTGACACTTGCATTTTTGTCATTTGTCAATTGGATGGTAAAACTGCTTGAAATTTAAACTGTCCAATAGGATAACGTCACGTGGTAAACTGTAAACTAAAGTGTATATGATAGTGTACTTGTCGTAAGGTTCTTACAGACTGAACTTTGTTATTTATACACAAATTTTTGACACGTTGTTTGACACTTGCAATGTTGTCAAGTGTCAGTTGAATGGGAAAACTGTATGAAATTTAAACTGTCCAACAGTATAATGTCTCGTGGCAAATTGTAAACTAAAGCATACGCCATGGTCCACATGTAGTAAGGCTCCTACCAATTGAACTTTGCTACTTGTACACTGATTTTTGATACATTGTTTGACACTTGCATTGTTGTCAAGTGTCAATTGCATGGAAAAAGCTGTTTGAAATTTAAACTGTCCAATAGGGTTATGTTACGGGGCAAAGTGTAAACTAAGGTGTGCACCATAGTGTACATGTAACAAGGTCCTTATCGAGTGAACTTTACTACTTGTACACTGATTTTTGACAAGTTGTTTGACACTTGCACTGTTGCCAAGTGTCAATTGGATGGAAAAATTGTTTGAAATTTAAACTGTACAGTAGGGTAATGTTGCGAGACAAAGTGAAAACTAAAGTGTACACCATAGTGTACATGTAGCAAGTTCCTTACCGATTGAACTTAGCTATTTGTACACTGATTTTCGACACGTTGTTTGACACTTGCATTGTTGTCAAGCATCAATTGGATGGGAAAACTGTTTGAAACTTAAACTTTCCATAAGGGTAATGTCACGTGGCCAAGTGTAAAGTAATGTGTACACCATAGTGTACATGTGGGAAGGTTCTTACCGATTGAACTTTTCTATTTGTGCACTGATTTTTGACACGTTGTTTGACACTTGCATTCTTATCAAGTGTCAATTGGATGACAAAACTGTTTGAAATTTAAACTATCCAACCGGGTAATGTCATATGGTAAAGTGTAACTAAAGTGTACGCCATAGTGTACATGTAGCAAGGTCCGTACCGATTGAAATTTGCTATTTGTACAATAATTTTTGACACGTTTTTTAACACATGCATTGTTGTCAAGTGTCAATTGGTTGGAAAAACTATTTGAAATTTAAATAGTCCAGCAGGGTAATGTCATGTGGCAATGTGTAAACTAAAGTGTGTACACCATAGTGCACAAGCAGCTAGGTTCTTACAGACTGGACTTTGTTATTTGTACACTGATTTTTGAAACCTTGTTTAGCACTTGCATTGTTGTCAAGTGTCAATTGGATGGAAAAATATTTGAAATTTAAATTATCCAATAGGGTAATGTCACGTGGCAAATTGTAAACTAAAGTGTACACCATGGTATACATGCAGCAAGGTTCTTACCGATTGAATTTTGCTACTTGTACACTGATTTTTGACATATTGTTTGACACTTGCATTGTTGTCAAGTGTCAACTGGATGGAAAAGCTATTTAAAATTTAAGTTTTCTAATAGGGCAATGTTACCGGGCAAAGTGTAAGCTAAAGTGTACACCATGGTGTATATGTAGCAAGGTTCTTACCGATTGAACTTTGCTACTTGTACTCTAATTTTTGACACATTATTTGACACTTGCATCATTGTCAAGTGTCAATTGGATGGAAAAGCTACATAAAATTTAAACTGTGCAATAGGGTAATGTTACGGGGTAAAGTGAAAATTAAAGTGTACACCATAGTGTACATGTAGCAAGGTCCTTATCGATTGAACTTTGCTATTTGTACAATGATTTTTGACACGTTGTTTGGCACTTGCATTGTTGTCAAGTGTCAATTGGATGGGAAAACTATTTGAAATTTAAACTTTCCAACAGGGTAATATCACGTGGAAAAGTATAAAGTAAAGTGTACACCATAGTGTACATGTGCAAGGTTCTTACCGATTGAATTTTGCTATTTGTACACTGATTTTTGACATGTTCTTTGACACTTGCATTGTTGTCAAGTGTCAATTTAATGGAAAAATTGTTTGAGATTTAAACTGTCCTACATGGTAATGTCACGTGATAAAGTGTAAACTAACGTGTACACCTTTGTGCACATGTAGCAAGGTTCTTACTGATTGAACTTTGCTATGTTGTTTGACACTTGCATTCTTATTATGTGTCAATTGGATGGGAAAACTGTTTGAAATTTAAACTGTCCAATAAGGTAACATCACATGGCAATGTGTAAACTAAAGTGTATATCATAATATACATGTAGCAAGGTTCTTGCTGATTCAACTTTGTTATTTGTACACTGATTTTTTACACGTTGTTTGACACTTGCATTGTTTTCAAGTGTCAATTGAATGGAAAAGTTGTTCAAAATTTAAACTACTCAACAGGGTAATTTCACGTGGCAAAGTGTAAACTAACGTGTACACTATGGTGTACATGTATGTGGTAAGGTTCTTACCGATAGAACTTTGCTATTTGTACACTGATTTTTGACACGTTGTTTGACACTTGCATTCTTGTCAAGTGTCAATTGGATGACAAAACTATTTGAAATTTAAACTGTACAATAGGGTAACGTCACGTGGCAAAGTGTAAACTAAAGTGTACACGATAGTGTACATGTAGCAATGTCCTTACCGATTGAACTTTGCTATTTGTACTCTGATTTTCGACACTTTTTTTGACACTTGCATTGTTGCCATGTGTCAATTGGATGGGAAAACTATTTGAAATTTAAATAGTCTAGTAGGGTAATGTCACGTGGCAAAGTGTAATCTAAAGTGTGCACACCATAGTGTACAGTCAGCAAGGTTCTTACAGATTGAACTTTGTTATTTGCACACTCATTTTTGACACGTTGTTTGACACTTGCATTATTGTCAAGTGTCAATTGGATGGATAAACTATTTACAATTTAAACTGTCCAACAGGGTAATATCACTTGGCAAATTGTAAACGAAAGTGTACACCATGGTGTAAATGTAGCAAGGTTCTTACCGATTAAAATTTGCTACTTGTACACTGATTTTTGACTCGTTGTTTGACACTTGCATTGTTTTCAAGTTTCAATTGGATGGAAAAACTGTTTGAAATTTAAACTGTCCAATAGGGTAATGTTACGGGGCAAAGTGTAAACTAAAGTGTTCACCATGGTTTACATGTCGCAAGGTTCTTACCGACTGAACTTTGTTTTGTACAGTGATTTTTAAAACGTTGTTTGATACATGCATTGATGTCAAGTGTCAAACAGATGGAAAAGCTATTTGAAATTTTAACTATCCTATAGGGTAATGTTACGGGGCAAAGTGTGAACGAAAGTATACACCATAGTGTACATGTAGCGATGTCCTTATCGATTGAACTTCGCTATTTATACGCTAATTTTCGACACGTTTTTTGACACTTGCATTGTTTTCAAGTGTCAATTGGAATGGAAAACTGTTTAAAATTTAAACTTTCCAACAAGTTAATATCACGTGGCAATGTGTAAAGTAAAGTGTACACCATAGTGTACATGTAGCAAGGTTCTTGCCGATTGAAATTTGCTATTTGTACACTGATTTTTGACACGTTATTTGAAACCTGCATTGTTGTCAAGTGTCAATTAGGTGGGAAAACTGTTTGAAAATTAAACTGTCCAGCGAGGTAATGTCACGTGGTAAAGTGTAAACTAACGTGTACACCATAGTGTACATGCAGTAAGGCTCTAACCAATTGAGCTTTACAATTTGTAAACTGATTTTTGACACGTTGTTTGACACTTGTATTCTTGTCAAGGGTCAATTAGATGGCAAAACTGTTTGAAATTTAAACTGCCCAACAGGGTAATCTCATGTGGCAAAGTGTAAACTAACGTGTACACCATAGTGTACATGTAGTAAGGTTCCTACCAATTGAACTGATTGAACTTTGCTATTTGTACACTAATTTTAGACACGTTGATTGACACTTGCATTGTTATCAAGTGTCAATTGGATGGAAAAAATGTTTGAAATTTAAACTGTCCAATAGGGTAATATCACGTGGCAATGTGTAAACTTAAGTGTGTACACCATAGTGTACATGTAGCAAGGCTCATACCGATTGAACTTTGATATTTGTACACTGATTTTTGACACGTGGTTTGACACATACATTATTGTCAAATATCAATTGGATGGGAAAACTGTTTGAAATTTAAACTGTCCAGCAGGGTAATGTCAGGTGGTAAAGTGTAAACTTAAGTGTATACACCATAGTGTACATGTAGCAAGGTTTATACCGATTGAACTTTGTTACTCGTACACTGATTTTTGAAATGTTGTTTGACACTTGCATTGTTGTCAAGTGTCAATTGGATGAGAAAACTGTTTGAAATTTAAATAGTCCAACATGGTGATGTCACGTTGCAAAGTGTTATCTAAAGTGTACAACATAGTGTACATGTAGCAAGGTTCTTACTGATTGAACTTTGCTATATGTGCAATTATTTTAGACACGTTGTTTGACACTTGAATTGTTTCCAAGTGTCAATTGGATGGGAAAACTAATTGAAATTTAAACTGTCTAGCAGGGTAATGTCACATGAAAATGTGCAAACTTAAGTGTCTACAGCATAATGTACATGTAGCAAGGTTCATACCGATTGAACTTTACTATTTGTATACTAATTTTTGACACGTGGTTTGACACTTGCGTTGTTGTCAAGTATCAATTGGATGGGAAAACTGTTTGAAATTTAAACAGTCCAGCAGGGAAATGTCACGTGGTAAAGTTTAAACTTAAGTGTGTACACCATAGTGTCCATGTAGCAAGGTTCTTACCGATTGAGCTTTGCTATTTGTACACTGATTTTTGACACATTGTATGAAACTTTAATTGGTGTCAAGTGTCAATTGGATGGAAAAACTGTTTGAAATATAAACTATCCATCTGGGCAATGTCACATGACAAAGTGTAAACTAAAGTGTACACCATAGTTTACATGTCGCAAGGTCCTTACCGATTGAACTTTGCTATTCCTACACTTATTTTTGACTCGTTGTTTGACACTCGTAATGTTGTCAAGTGCTAATTGGATGGAAAAATTGTTTGAAATTTAAACTGTCTAACGGGGTAATGTCATGTTGCAAAGTGTAAACTAAAGTGTACACCATAATGTACATGTAGCAAGGTTCTTACCGATTAAACTTTGCTATTTGTACACTGATTTTTGAAACGTTGTTCAACACTTGCATTGCTGTCAAGTGTCAATTGGATGGAAAAACTGTTTGAAATTTAAACTGTCCAGTAGGATAATATCACGTGACAAAGTGTAAACTTAAGTCTGTACACCATAGTGTACATTTAGCAGGGTTCTTACGGATTGAACTTTGCTATTTGTAAGCTGATTTTTTACACGTTGTTTGACACTTGCATTGTTGTCAAGTGTAAATTGGATGGGAAAACTATTTGAAGTTTAAACTATCCAGCAGGATAGTATCACATGGCAAAGTGTAAACTTAAGTTTGTACACTATAGTATACATGTAGCAAGGTTCATACCGATTGAACTTTGTTATTCGTGCACTGATTTTTGACACATTGTTCAACACGTGCATTGTTGTCAAGTGTCAATTGGATAGGAAAACTATTTGAAATTTAAACTGTCCAACTAGGTAATGTTACGTGACAAGGTGTAAACTAAAGTGTACACCATAGTGTACATGTAGCAAGCTCCTTATCGGTTGAACTTTGATATTTGTACACTGATTTTTGACACGTGGTTTGACATTTGCGTTGTTGTCAAGTGTCAATTCGATGGGAAAATTGTTTGAAATTTAAACTGTCCAGCACGGAAATGTCACGTGCTAAACTATAAACTAAAGTGTGCAAACCATAGTGTACATGTAGCAAGGTTCTCACCAATTAAACTTTACTATTTGTAAACTGATTTTTGACACGTTTTTTGGCACTTGCATTATTATTAAATGTCAATTGGATGGGAAAACTATTAGAAATTTAAACTATCCAACGGTATAACGTCACGTGGCAAAGTATAAACTAAAGTGTACACCATAGTGTACATGTGGCAAGGTCTTTATCGATTGAACTTTGCAATTTGTATACTAATTTTCGAAATCATTGTTTGACAATTGCATTGTTGTCAAGTGTCAATTGGATGGGAAATCTGTTAGAAATTTAAACTGTCCAATAGGGTGATGTCACGTGGCAAAGTGTAAAAAAAAATGTACACCACAGTACACCTATAGCAAGGTTCTTACCGATTCAACTTTGCTGTTTCTACACTGATTTTTGACACGTTGTTTGACACTTGCATTGTTGTCAAGTGTCAATTGGATGGGAAAATGGTTTGAAATTTAAACTGTCAAAAAGAATAATATCACTGGGCAAAGTGTAAATTAAAGTGTGCACCATAGTGTACATGAAACAAGGTTCTTACCGATTGAACTTTGTTATTTGTACACCGATTTTTGACACGTTCTTTGACACTTGCATGTTGTCAAATGTCAATTGGATGGGAAAACTATTTGAAATATAAACTATCCAATAGGGTAATGTCACGTGGCAAAGTGTAAACTAAAATGTACACCATAGTTTACATGTCGCAAGGTCCTTACCGATTGAACTTTGCTATTCGTACACTGATTTTTGACACGTTGTTTGACACTTGCATTGTTGTCAAGTGCTAGTTGGAGGAAAACTGTTTGAAATTTAAACTGTCCAATAGGGTGATGTTACGTTGCAAAGTGTAAACTAAAGTGTACACCATAGTGTACATGTAGCAAGGTTCTTACTGATTGAACTTTGCTATTTGTACACTGATTTTTGACACGTTCTTTGACACTTGCATTGTTGTCAAGTGTTAATTTGATGGGAAAACTATTTGAAATTTAAACTGTCAAGCAGGGTAATGTCACTTGGCAAAGTGTAAACTTAAGTGTGTACACCAAAGTGCACATGTAGCAAGGCCCTTACCGATTCATCTTTGTTATTTGCACACTGATTTTCGACACGTTGTTTGACACTTGCATTGTTGTCAAGTGTCAATTGGATGGGAAAATTATTTGAAATTTAAACTGTCCAATAGGGTAATGTCACGTGGCAAAGGGTAAACTAAAGTGTACACTATAGTGAACATGTAGCAAGGTTCTTACGGATTGAATTTTACTATTTGTAAACCGATTTTGACACGTTGTTTCCAACTTGTATTGTTCTCAAGTGTTAATTGGATGGAAAAATTGTTTGAAATTTAAACTGTCCAACAGAGTAATGTCACGTGGCAAAGGGTATACTAAAGTGTGCACTATAGTGCACATGTAGCAATGTTTTTACGGATTGAACTTTTCTATTTGCACACCGATTTTTGACATGTTGTTTGACAGTTGCATTGTTGTCAAGTGTCAATTGGATGGGAACACTGTTTGATATTTAAATTGTCCAACAGGATAATGTCATGTGGTAAAGTGTAAACTAAAGTGTACACTATAGTGTACATGTAGCAAGTTTCTGACCGGATGAACTTTGCTATTTCGAGATATCGTTTGACATTTGCGTTGTTGTCAAGTGTCAATTGAATGGGAAAACTATTAGAAATTTAAACTATCCAATAGGGGAACGTCATGTGGCAAAGTGTAAACTAAATTGTACACCATAGTGTACATGTAGCAAGGTTTTTAGCCATTCAAACTTAGCTATTTGCACCCTGATTTTAACACGTTGTTTGACACTTGTATTGTTGTCAAGTGTCAATTGGATGGGAAAACTGTTAGAAATTTAAACTCTCCAACAGGGTGATGCCACGTGGCAAAGTGTAAACTAAAATGTACACCATAGTGTACATGTAGCAAGGTTCTTACCGATTGAACTTTGCTATTTGTACACTGATTTTTGTATCGTTGTTTGACACTTGCATTGTTTTCAAGTGTCAATTGGATGGGAAACTTGTTTGAAATTTAAGCTGTCCAACATGATAATGTCACGTGACAAAGTGTAAACTAAAGTGTACACCATAGTGTACATGTAGCAAGGTTCTTACCGATTGAACTTTGCTATTTGTACACTGATTTTTAACACGTTGTTTGACACTTGCATTGTCGTCAATTGTCAATTCGATGGGAAAATTGTTTAAAATTTAAATTGTCCAACAGGGTGATGTCACGTTACAAAGTGTGAACTAAAGTGTACACCATAGTGTACATGTAGCAAGGTTCTTACCGATTGAACTTTGCTATTTGTACACTGATTTTTGACACGTTGTTTACCACTTGGATTGTTGTCAAGTGTCAATTAGATGGGAAAACTATTTGAAATTTAAACTGTCCAATAGGGTAATATCACATGGAAAAGTGTAAACTAAAGTGTACACCATTGTGTACATGTAGCAAGGTCCTTACCGATTGAACTTTCCTACTCGTACACTGATTTTTGACACGTTGTTTGGCACTTGCATTGTTGTTAAGTGTCAATTGGATGGAAATCTTTTTTGAAATTTAAAGTATCCCACAAGGTCATGTCATATGGCAACGTGTAAACTAAAATGTGCACCATAGTGTACATGTAGCATGGTTATTACCTATTGAGCTTTGCTATTTGTACACTAATTTTTGACCCATTTTTTTAACTCTTGCATTGTTGTCAAGTGCCAATTGGATGGGAAAACTGCTTGAAATTTAAATTTCCCACAGGGTAGTGTCACATTGCAAAGTGTAAGCTAAAGTGTCTACCATAGTGTACATGTACCAAGGTTCATACCGATTGAACTTTCCTTTTTGTACACTGATTTTTGACACGTTGTTTCATACTTTCATTGGTGTCAAGTGTCAATTAGATGGGAAAACTATTTGAACTTTAAACTGTCCAACAGGGTAATGTCACGTGGCAAAGTGTAAACTAAAGTGTACACCATAGTGTAATTGTAGCGAGGTTCTTACAGATTGAACTTTGCTACTCGTACATTGATTTTTGACACGTTGTTTGACACTTGCATTGTTTTCAAGTGTCAACAGGATGAGAAAACTGTTCAAAACTTAAAATGTCCAGCAGGGTCATGTCATGTGGCAACGTGCAAACTAAAGTGTACACCATAGTGTACATGTAGCAAGGTTCTTACGGAATGAACTTTCCTATTTGTACACTGATTTTTGACATGTTGTTTAACACTCGTATTGTTGTCAAGTGTCAATTGGATGGGAACACTGTTTGACATTTAACCTGTCCAACATGGTAAAGTCACGTGGCAAAGTGTAAACTAAAGTGTACACCAGAGTGTCCATGTAGCAAGGTCCTAACCAATTGAACTTTGCTATTTGTACATTGATTTTGGACATGTTGTTTGACACTTGCATTGTCGTCAAGTCTCAATTGGATGGGAAAACTATTTGAAATTTAAATTGTACAACAGGGTAATCTTACGTGGGAAAGTGTAAACTAAAATGTAAGGTCCTTACCGATTGAACTTTGCTATTTGCAAACTGATTTTTGACACGTTGTTTGACTCTTGCATTGTTTTCAAGTGTGAATTGGATAGAAAAACTGTTTGAAATTTAAATTGTCCGACATGGTAAAGTTACGTGGCAAATTGTAAACTAAAGTGTATACCAGAGTGCAAATGTAGCAAGGTCCTTACCAATTGAACTTTGCTATTTGTACATAGATTTTTGACACGTTGTTTGACATTTACATTATTGTTAAGTCTCAATTGGACGGGAAAACTGTTTGAAATTTAAACTGTCCAACCGGGTAATCTCACATGGGAAGTGTAAACTAAAATGTAAGGTCCTTGCCGACTGAACTTTGCTATTTATACCCTGATTTTTGATACGTTGTTTCACACTTGCATTGTTGTCAAGTGTATATTGGATGGGAAAACTGTTTGAAATTTGAACAGTCCAATAGGGTAATGTCACGTGGTAAAGTGTAAACTAAAGTGTATACCATAGTTCACATGTCGCAAGGTCCTTACCTGTTGAACTTTGCTATTCGTACACTAATTTTTGACACGTTGTATAACACTTGCATTGTTGTAAAGTGCTAATTGGATGGAAAACTGTTTGAAATTCAAACTATTCAACAGGATAATGTCATGTGGCAAAGTGTAAACTAAAGTATACACCATAGTTAACATATAGCAAGGTCCTTACCGATTGAACTTAGTTTACATGTAGTAAGGTCCTTACCGATTAAACTTTGTTATTTTTGCACTGATTTTTGACACGTTGTTTGACACTTGCATTGTTGTCAATTGTCAATTGGATGGAAAATCTGTTTGAAATTTAAACAGTCCAACAGGGTAATGTCACATTGTAAAGTGTTTACTAAAGTGTACAATATAGTGTACATGTAGTAAGGTTCTTACTGATTGAACTTTACTATTTGTACACTGATTTTAGACACATTGTTTGACACTTGAATTGTTGTCAAGTTTCAATTGGACGGGAAAATTGTTTGAAATTTAAACTATCCAACAGGGTAATTTCACGTGGCAATGTGTAAACTTAAGTGTGTACACCATAGTGTACATGTAGCATGGTTCATACTGATTGAGCTTTGTTATTTGTACACTGATTTTTGACACGTGGTTTGACACATGCATTGTTGTGAAGTATCAATTGCATGGAAAAATTGTTTGAAATTTAAACTGTCCAGCAGGGTAATGTTACGTGGTAAAGTGTAAATTTAAGTGTGTACACCATAGTGTACATGTAGCAAAGTTTATACCGATTGAACGTTTCTATTTGTACACTGTTTTTGATACGTTACTTGACACTTACATTGTTGTCATGTGTCAATTGGATGGGAAAACTATTTGAAATTTAAATTATCTAGCAAGATAATGTCACGTGGCAAACTGTAAACTTAAGTGTGTACAGCATAGTGTACATGTTGCAAGGTTCATACCGATTGAACTTTGCTATTTGTACAATGATTTTTGACTTGTTATTTTACACTTGCATTGTTGTTAAGTATCAATTAAATGGGAAAAATATTTGAAATTTAAATTGACCAATAGGGTAATGTCACGCGGCAAAGTGCAAACTAAAGTGTACACCATAGCTTACATATAGCAAGGTCCTTACCGATTGAACTTAGTTTGCATGTAGTAAGGTCCTCACCGATTGAACTTTGCTATTTTTACACTGATTTTTTAAATGTTGTTTGACACTTGCATTGTTGTCAGGTGTCAATTGGATGGGAAAATTGTTTGAAATTTAAACAGTCCAACAGGGTAATATCACGTTGCAAAGTGTTAAATAAAGTGAACAACATAGTGTACATGTAGCAAGGTTCTTATTGATTGAACTTTGCTATTTGTGCACTGATTTTAGACACGTTGTTTGACACTTGAATTGTTGTCAAGTGTCAATTGGATGGGAAAACTAATTGAAATTTAAACTGTCCAGTAAGGCAATGTCACGTGGCAATGTGTAAACTTAAGTGTGTACACTATAGTGTACATGTAGCAAGGTTCATACCGATTGAACTTTGCTATTTGTACACTGATTTTTGACACGTGGTTTGACACTTGCATTATTTTCAAGTATCAATTGGATGGGAAAACTGTTTGAAATTTAAACAGTTTAGCAGAGAAATGTCACGTGGCAAAGTGTAAACTTAAGTGTGTACACCATAGTGTCCATGTAGCAAGGTTCTTACCGATTGAGCTTTGCTATTTGTACACTGATTTTTCACACATTGTATAACACTTTAATTGTTGTCAAGTGTCAATTGGATGGAAAAACTGTTTGAAATATAAACTATCCATCTGGGTAATGTCACGTGGCAAAGTGTAAACTAAAGTGTACACCATAGTTTACATGTCGCAAGGTCCTTATCGATTGAACTTTACTATTCCTACACTGATTTTTGACACGTTGTTTGACACTCACATTGTTGTCAAGTGCTAATTGGATTGGAAAATTATTTGAAATTTAAACTGTCCAACAGGGTAATGTCACGTTGCAAAGTGTAAACTAAAGTATGCACCATAATGTACATGTAGCAAAGTTCTTACTGATTAAACTTTGCTATTTGTACACTAATTTTTGACACGTTGTTCAACACTTGCATTGGTGTCAAGTGTCATTTGGATGGAAAAACTGTCCAGCAAGATAATATCACGTGGCAACGTGTAAACTTAAGCATGTAGTAAGGTTCTTATCGATTGAACTTTGCTATTCGTGCACTGATTTTTGACACGTAGTTTAACACGTGCATTGTTGTCAAGTGTAAATTGGATAGGAAAACTATTTAAAATTTAAGCTATCCAACTTGGTAATGTCACGTGACAAAGTGTAAACTAAAGTTTGTACACCATAGTGTACATGTGGCAATGTCCTTATCGGTTCAACTTTGCTATTTGTACACTGATTTTTGACAAGTTGATTGACATTTGCAATGTTGTCAAGTGTCAATTCGATGGAAAATTTGTTTGAAATTTAAACTATCCAACAGGGTAA
Organism: Olea europaea var. sylvestris; assembly: GCF_002742605.1. Lineage (NCBI taxonomy): Eukaryota > Viridiplantae > Streptophyta > Magnoliopsida > Lamiales > Oleaceae > Olea > Olea europaea. Next base: position 202,625 of record NW_019235004.1, read on the forward strand.
TGTCACGTGATAAATTGTAAACTTAAGTGTGTAAACCGTAGTGTACATGTTGCAATTTTCTAACCAATTAAACTTTGCTATTCGTACACTGATTTTTGACACGTTTTTTGGCACTTGGATTGTTATTAAGTGTCAATTGGATGGGAAAACTATTAACAATTTAAATTATCCAATGGTGTAAAGTCACGTGGCAAAGTATAAACTAAAGTGTACACCATAGTGTACATGTGGCAAGGTCCTTATCGATTCAACTTTGTAATTTGTGCACTGATTTTCGAATCGTTGTTTGACATTTGCATTGTTGTCAAGTCTCAATCGGAAGGGAAAACTATTTGAAATTTAAATTTTCCAACAAGGGCAATGTCAATTGGCAAAGTGTAAACTAAAGTTTACACCAAAGTGTACATGTAGCAAGGTCCTTATCGATTGAACTTTGCTATTTGTACACTGATTTTCGAGACGTTGTTTGACACTTGCATTGTTGTCAAGTGTCAATTGGATGGGAAATCTGTTAGAAATTTAAACTGTCCAATAGGGCGATGTCACGTGGCAAAGTGTAAACAAAAATGTACACTACAGTGCACATGTAGCAAGGTTCTTACCGATTAAACTTTACTATTTCTACACTAATTTTTGACACGTGATTTGACCCTTGCACTGTTGTCAAGTGTCAATTGGATGGGAAAACAGTTTGAAATTTAAACTATCAAATAGAATAATATAACCGAGCAAGGTGTAAACTAAAGTGTACACCATAGTGTACATGAAGCAAGGTTCTTACCGATTGAAATTTGCTATTTGTACACTGATCTTTGACATGTTGTTTGACACTTGCATTGTCTTCAAGAGTCAATTGGATGGGAAAACTCTTTGAAATTTAAACAGTCCAACAGGATAATGTCTTGTGGCAAAGTGTAAACTTAAGTGTGCACACCATAGTGTCCATGTAGCAAGGTTCTTACCGATTGAGCTTTGCTATTTGTACACTGATTTTCGACATGTTGTTAGACACTTGTATTGTTGTCAAGTGTCAATTGGATGGGAAAACTATTTGAAATATAAACTGTCCAACAAGGTAATGTCATGTGACAAAGTGTAAACTAAAGTGTACACCATAGTTTACATGTCGCAAGGTCCTTACCTGTAACACCCCGACCCCTTGTGGACCGGAACACTACTTACTTTACTTAATTAACCGGTGGTTTAGTCATAGGAGAATATGTTTTAGCGGAAACTTAATATTTACAATGATAATTTTAACAACAACCTTTCGAATACTTTAAATAAAACACTGAATAAAAAAAATGGAACGCAATTTATTTGAGGAAAACACAACTTGTTCTCGTGTTTAGCATTATTCAAATACTTTAAAGAAATAACATTGAAAACATTCACAAAAAATAAATCTAATTAACTTGTTCATCGGGTTTTTCATGGGCTCATTGCACCACTCTCCATCTTTTCCATCATCTAGGCCCAAGGTAGAATCATATCAATCTGTAGAGAAGGGGTTAAACCCGTGAGTAAAAAAAACTCAATATATATCATTGGTGCATTGGTGATCAAGCTATACATTTTAAAGCTGTAACTTTAGAAACCTTTTCACAGTAGGATTTTCGATAGAATCCCAAACACGTAGAGTCATGAATTAACACGACGCTTCAATCGGAAGTACATGCCGTACCCGGGGATACCATTAGACATGGAGGTGTATGCCGTACCGAAGGTTCCATTAGACATACAAACATTAACATAAATCTTCATTTGCTAGAAACTTATAACTTAACACGAATTAGCACTTTGCACCTCTACCTACCTTGATTGATGCTTTGAACCTTGTTGAAAAATGCACTCCTTTGATGTTTCAAAAAAAACACTCCGATGAGAATTGATGCTTTTAAAACACTTCTTGATAGCACCAAAACTTCTAGGAAAAACTAATTTTCCTCCCTTTCCTTTCTTTTTTTGCTAGACTTGAAAACTCTCTCTTTTATGCTTAGAAGCTTTTGTCTTAGTGAGAAAAAATGTGTATGCATTGGGGCCTATTTATAGGTGAAAATCTCACAACTTACGGGCAAGTAAAGGGCCTAATACTCATTAATATGGGTGCCATTTATGTGGGAGTTATAGGTTTAAGAAGGTGCTAGAAAATCGTATAGGAATTTGACTTTTCATATTCCGCGTACTTCGGTTGATACTGTATAGCCTTTAGTATTCTATTATAACTTCTTCTCCCGATATCCGATTGAGGTAATTCAAAGTGCGTTGGAAAGCTAGCTCAAAGAGCTACAACTTTTCTTTAGATATTATTTTCCAAATCGAATGTTTTCTATGTCGTAAATGGGTTTCAAATGAGACTAAAAATCTGAAGTATACTTTAGCCATCCAATATTCATGTCTTAGTACCACTAAGGTGTTTAAAATTATTTGGGGTTCTATGTCCCCCACACCTTAATTAAAATTTAATTCTCAAAATTTACCTTCTGATTGGGTGAATAGCGTTGGATACTTGTTTTTGGCTTCCTCTTTCCCTTCCCAAGTGGCCTCTTCTATTTCATGATTATTCCATTGTATTTTGACCAATTGAATTTCTTTGTTCCTTAGTCTATGCACCTTTCGATCCAATATCCTAATTGGTACCTCTTCATAGGATAAGTCCTTTTGTACTTCCACGGACTGATAGTTCACTACATGATTAGGATCATGCACGTATTTCTTGATCATTGATACATGGAACACGTTGTGCACTGCCGATAACCCAAGTGGGAGAGCTAACCGATAGGCTACATTTCCAACCCTATCAAGTATCTAGAATGGTCCGATATAGCAAGGTCGTAGCTTTCCTTTCTTGCCAAACCTAAGTACACCTTTCATTGGTGCCACTTTCAGAAACACTTTTTCGCCAACTTTGAATTCTAAATCCTTCCTCCTTGTATTCGCATAGCACTTCTGTCGATCCTTTGCTGCCTTTATCCTTGCACGGATCATATCGATTGCCTCAACTATCCTTTCAATTATTTATGGTCCCAAAACTCTCTTCTTCCTGACTTCATCCCAATGAACAGGGGACCTACATCTTCTACCATAGAGAGCTTCGTACGGTGCCATCCTGATAGTTGCTTGGAAGCTGTTATTATATGCGAATTCTACTAGGGGTATGTATGACTCCCATGCAAGTGTCAAACAAAGTGTCAAAAATTGGTGTAAAAATAGCAAAGTTTAATCTGTAAGGACCTTACTACATGTAAACTAAGTTCAATCGGTAAGGACCTTGCTACATATAAATTATGGTGTACACTTTAGTTTACACTTTTCCATGTGACAATACCCTGTTGAACAGTTTAAATTTCAAATAGTTTTTCCATCCAATTAGCACTTTACAAGAATGCAAGTGTCAAACAAAGTGTCAAAAACAGTGTACGAATAGCAAAGTTCAATCGGTAAGAACCTTGTGACATGTGAACTATGGTGTATACTTTAGTTTACACTTTACCACGTCACATTACCCTGTTGGACTGTTTAAATTTCAAACAGTTTTCCCATCCAATTGACACTTGACAACAATGCAAGTGTCAAACGTGTCAAAAATCTGGATATAAATAGCAAAGTTCAATCGGTAAGGACCTTGCGACATGTAAACTATGGTATACACTTTAGTTTGCACTTTGCCACGTGTCAATACCCTACTGGACAGTTTAAATTTCAAACAATTTTCTAATCCAATATACATTTGACAACAATGCAAATGTCAAACAACATATTAAAAATTAGGGTATAAATAGTAAAGTTCAATCGACAAGGACCTTACATTTTAGTTTACACTTTCCCACATGAGATTACCCTGTTAGACAGTTTAAATTTCAAATAGTTTTCCCATCCAATTGAGACTTAACAACTATGTAAGTGTCAAAAAACATGTCGAAAATCTGTGTACAAATAGCAAAGTTCAATCAGTAAGGACCTTGCTACATGTACACTTTGGTGTACACTTTAATTTACACTTTGCCACGTGACTTTACCATGTCGAATAGTTTAAATTTCAAACAATTTCCTATCCAACTCACACTTGACAACAATGCAAGAGTCAAAAATTGTGTCAAAAATCCATGTACAAATTGCAAAGTTCAATCGGTAAGGACCTTACATTTTAGTTTACACTTTCCCTCGTGAGATTACCCTGTTGGACAATTTAAATTTCAAATAGTTTTCCCATCCAATTGAGACTTGACAACAAAGCAAGTGTCAAACAACGTGTCCAAAATATGTGTACAAATAGCAAAGTTCAATCGGTTAGGACCTTGCTACATGTACACTCTGGTATACACTTTAGTTTACACTTTGTCACGTGACTTTACCATGTTGGATAGTTTAAATTTCAAATAGTGTTTCAATCCAATTGACAGTTGACAACAATTCGAGTGTCAAACAACGTGTCAGAAATCAGTGTACAAATAGGAAAGTTCATTCCGTAAGAACCTTGCTACATGTACACTATGGTGTACATTTTAGTTTACACGTTGCCTCATGACATGACCCTGTTGGACACTTTAAATTTCAAATAGTTTTCTCATACTTGTCAAGTGTCAAACAACGTGTCAAAAATCAGTGTACGAGTTACAAAGTTCAATCGGCAAGGATCTTACTACATATACGCTACGTTGTATACTTTAGTTTACACTTTTCCAAGTAACATTACCCTGTTGGACAGTTTAGATTTCAAATAGTTTTTCCATCTAATTAACACTTGACAACAATGAAAGTGTGAAACAACATGTCAAAAATCAGTGTACAAATAGCAAAGTTCAATCGGCATGAACCTTGCTACATGTACACTATGGAAGACACTTTAGCTTACACTTTGCAATGTGACATTACCCTGTGGGACATTTAAATTTCAAGCAATTTACCCACCCAATTGACAGTTGACAACATTGCAAGTGTTAAAAAACGTGTCAAAAATTAGTGTACGAATAGAAATGTTCAATCGGTAAGAACCATGCTACATATACGCTATGGTGCACACTTTAGTCTACACGTTGCCACATGACATGACCCTATTAGAAATTTTAAATTTCGAACAGTTTTTCCATCCAATTGACACTTGACAACAATGCAAGTGTCAAACAATGCGTCAAAAATAAGTGTACAAATAGCAAAGTTCAATCGGTAAGGACCTTGCTACATGTACACTCTGGTGTACACTTTAGTTTACACTTTGCCACGTAAATTTTCCATGTTGGATAGTTTAAATTTCAAACAGTTTTTCCATCCAATTCACACTTTGGTGTACATTTTAGTTTACACTTTGCCACGTCACTTTACCATGTCGGACAGTTTAAATTTCAAACATTTTCCTATCCACTTTGCACTTGACAACAATGCAAGGGTCAAAAAAGTGTCAAAAATCAGTGTACAAATAGCAATGTTCAATCGGTAAGGACCTTGCATTTTAGTTTACACTTTCCCATGTGAGATTACCCTGTTTGACAATTTAAATTTCAAATAGTTTTCCCATCCAATTGAGACTTGACAACAATCCAAGTGTCAAACAACGTATCCAAAATCAGTGTGCAAATAGCAAAGTTCAATCAGTTAGGACCTTGCTACATGTACACTTTGGTGTACACTTTAGTTTACACTTTATCACTTGACTTTATCATGTTGGACAGTTTAAATTTCAAATAGTGTTCCCATCCAATTGACACTTGACAACAATGCCAATGTAAAACAGCGTGTCAGAAATCAGTGTACAAATAGGAAATTTCATTCCGTAAGAACCTTGCTACATGCACACTATGGTGTACACTTTAGTTTACACGTTGCCACATGACATGTCCCTGTTGGACACTTTATATTTCGAACAGTTTTCTCATCCAATTGATACTTGAAAACAATGCAAGTGTCAAACAACGTGTCAAAAATTAGTGTACGAGTAGCAAAGTTCAATCGGCTAGGGCCTTGCAAGATGTACACTGTGGTGTACACTTTAGTTTGTACTTTGCCACGTGACATTACCCTATTGGAAAATTTAAAGTTCAAATAGTTTTTCCATCTAATTGACACTTAACAACAATGAAACTGTGAAACATCATGTCAAAAATCAGTGTACAAAAAGCAAAGTTCAATCGATATGAACCTTACTACATGTACACTATGGTGTACACTTTAGTTCACACTTTGTAACATGACATAACCCTGTTGGACAATTTAAATTAACAGTTTTCCCATCCAATTGACAATTGACAACAATGTAAGGGTCAAACAACATGTCAAAAAAAGTGTACAGATAGCAAAGTTTAATCGGTAAGAACCTTGCTACATGTACACTATGGTGTGAACTTTAGTTTAAACTTTGCCACGTGACATTTCCCTAGTAGACAGTTTAAATTTCAAACAATTTTCCCATTCGATTGAGAATTGACAACAATTCAAGCGTCAAACAACGTATCAAAAATTAGTGTACAAATAGAAAAGTTGAATCGGTAAGAACCTTGCTACATGTACACTATGGTGTACACTTTAGTTTGCACTTTGTTACGTGCCATTACCCTATTGGATAGTTTAAATTTTAAATAGTTTTCCCATCCAATTGACACTTGACAACAATGCAAGTGTCAAACAACGTGTCAACAATCAGTGTACAAATAGCAAAGTTCAATCGGTAAGAACCTTGCGACATTTACACTATGGTGTACACTTTAGTTTACACTTTGCCACATGACATTACCTTGTTGGACAGTTTAAATTTCAAATAGTTTTCCCATCCAATTGACAATTGACAACAATACATGTGTCAAATGGCGTGTCAAAAACTAGTGTAGAAATAGCAAAGTTTAATCGGTAAAAACTTTGTTACATGTACACTATGGTGTACACTTTAATTTACACTTTGCCAGTTTACATTACCCTGTTGGACAGTTTAAATTTCAAATAGTTTTCCCATCTAATTGACACTTGACGACAATACAACTGTCAAACAACGGGTCAAAAATCAGTGTATAAATAGCAAAGTTCAATCGGTAAGAACCTTGCTACATGTACACCATAGTGTACAGTTTAGTTTACACTTTTCCATGAGACATTACCTTATTGGACAGTTTAAATTTCTAACAGTTTTTCCATTCAATTGACGCTTGAAAGCAATACTACTGTTAAACACCATGTCGAAAACCTGTATACAAATAGCAAAGTTCAATCGGTAAGAACCTTGCTATATGTACACAATGGTGTATACTTTAGTTTACACTTTACCACGTGACTTTACCCTTTTGGTCACTTTCAATTTCGAATATCTTTCCCATCCAATTGACACTTGACAACAATCCGAGTGCCAAACAATGTGTCCAAAATCAGTGTACAGATAGCAAAGTTGAATCCGTAAGAACCTTTCTACATGTACACTATGGTGTACACTTTAGTTTACACTTTGCCACGTGAGATTACCTTGTTGGACAGTTTAAATTTCAAACAGTTTTCCCATCCAATTGACACTTGACAACAATGCAAGTGTCAAACAACGTGTCTAAAATCAGGATACAAACAGAAAAGTTTAATCGATAAGATCCTTGCTACTTGTGCACTATGGTGTATACTTTAGTTTACACTTTGCCACGTGACGTTACCTTATTGGATAGTTTAAACTTCAAATAGTTTTCCCATCCAATTGACACTTGATGACAATGCAAGTGTCAAACAACGTGTCAAAAATCAGTGCACAAATAGTAGAGTTCAAATGATATAAACCTTGCTACATGTACACTATGGTGTACACTTTGCCATGTGACATTACCCCGTTAGATAGCTTAAATTTCAAATAGTTTTCCCATTCAATCAACACTTGACAATAATGCAAGTGTCAAACGACGTGTCAAAAATTGGTGTACGAATAGCAAAGTTCAATCCGTAATGACCTTGCTACATGTACACTATGGTGTACACTTTAGTTTGCACTTTGCCACGTGACATTACTCCGTTAGGCAGTATAAATTTCAAACAATTTTCCCACCTAATTGATACTTGACAACAATGCAAGTGTCAGACAACATGTCAAAAATCGGTGTGCAAATAGCAAAGTTCAATCAGTAAGAACCCTGTTACATGTGCACTATGGTGTACACTTTAGTTTACCCTTTGCCAAGTGACATTACCCTGTTGGACAGTTTAAATTTCAAATAATTTTCCCATCCAATTGACACTTGACAACAATGCAAGTGTCAAACAACGTGTCAAAAATTAGTGTGCAATAGCAAAGTTGAATCGGTAAGGACCTTGCTACGTGTGCACTATGGTGTACACACTTAAGCTTACACTTTGCCACATGACATTACCCTGCTGGACAGTTTAAATTTCAAACAGTTTTCCCATCCAATTGACACTTGACAACAATTCAAGTGTCAAACAACGTGTCTAAAATCAGTGTTCAAATAGCAAAGTTCAATCGATAAGAACTTTGCTAAATGTACACTTTGCAACGTGTACACTTTAAATTTCAAACAGTTTTCACATGTAGCTGACACTTGACAACATTGCATGTGTCAAACAACGCGTTAAAATTAGTCTACAAATAGTGAAGGTCAATCGGTAAGAACATTGTTACATGTACACTATGGTGTACACACTTAAGTTTATACTTTGCCACGTGACATTATCCTGCTGAACAGTTTAAATTTCAAAAAGTTTTCCCATCCAATTGATACTTGATAACGATGCAAGTGTCAAACAACGTGTCAAAAAAATAGTGTACATATAGCAATTTCAATCTGTATAAACCTTGCTACATGTACAATACGGTGTACAATCTTAAGTTTACACTTTGCCGAGTGACACTACCCTGCTGGACAGTTTAATTTTCAAATAGTTTTCCCATCCAATTGACACTTGACAACAATGTAAGTGTCGAACAACGTGTCAAAAATCAGTGTACAAATAGAAAAGTTCAATCGGTAAGAACCTTGCCACATGTACACTATGGTGTACACTTTAGTTTACACTTTGCAATGTGACATTACCTTATTGGACAATTTAAATTTCAAATAGTTTTTTCATCCAATTGACACTTGACAACAATGCAAGTGTCAAACAACATGTCGAAAATCATGCACAAATGGAAAAGTTCAATCGGTAGGGACCTTGCTACATGTAAACTAAGTTCATTTGGTAAGGACCTTGCTACATGTAAACTATGGCGTATACTTTAGTTTACACTTTGAAACGTGATATTACCCTGTTGGACAGCTTAAATTTTGAATAGTTTTCCCATCCAATTAACACTTGACAACAATGCAAGTGTCTAATAACGTGTCAAAAATCAGTGTAAAAATCGCAAAGTTCAATTTGTATGAACCTTGCCACATGTACACTATGTTGTACACACTTAAGTTTACACTTTGCCACGTGTCATTACCCTACTGAACAGTTTGCCACATGACATTACCCTATTGAACAGTTTATATTTTGAAAAGTTTTCCCTTCCAATTGACACTTGAAAACAATGCAAGTGTCAAAAAACGTGTCGAAAATTAGTGTACAAATAGCAAAGTTCCATCGTTGAGGACCTTGCTACATGTACACTATGCTGTACATACTTAAGTTTACGCTTTGCCACATGACATTACCCTGCTGGAAAGTTTAAATTTCAAACAGTTTTTTTATCTAATTGACACTTGACTACAATTAAAGTGTCTAACAACATGTCTAAAATCAGTGTACAAATACGAAAGTTCAATCGGTAAGAACCTAGCTACATGTACAATATGGTGTACATTTTAGTTTACACTTTGCAACATGACATTACCCTGTTAGACAATTTAAATTTCGTATAGTTTTCCCATCCAATTGACACTTCACAATAATGCAAGTGTCCAACGATGTGTCGAAAATTAGTGTACAGATAGCAAAGTTCAATCGATGAGTACCTTCCTACAGGTACACTATGTTGTACACACTTAAGTTTACACTTTGCCACATGACATTACCCTGTTGGACAATTTAAATTTCAAATAGTTTTCCTGTCCCATTGACACTTGACAACAATTCAAGTGTCTAGCAACGTGTCTAAAATCAATGTACGAATAGGAAAGTTTAATCGGTAAGAACCTTGCTACATGTACTCTATGGTGTACATTTTAGTTTACACTTTGCAACATGACATTACCCTGTTAGAAAATTTAAATTTCGTATAGTTTTCCCATCCAATTGACACTTCACAATAATGTAAGTGTCTAACGATGTGTCGAAAATTAGTGTACAGATAGCAAAGTTCAATCGGTGAGTACCTTGCTACATGTACACTATGTTGTACACACTTAAGTTTACACTTTGACACATGACATTACCCTGTTGGACAATTTAAATTTCAAATAGTTTTCACGTCCCATTGACACTTGACAACAATTAAAGTGTTTAGCAACGTGTCTAAAATCAATGTACGAATAGGAAAGTTCAATCGGTAAGAACCTTGCTACATGTACACTATGGTGTACATTTTAGTTTACACTTTGCAACGTGACATTACCCTATTAGACAGTTTAAATTTTGAATAGTTTCTCATCCAATTGACACTTCACAACAATGCAAGTGTCCAACAATGTGTCGAAAATTAGTGTACAGATAGCAAAGTTCAATCGGTGAGGACCTTGCTACATGTCCACTATGTTGTGTACACTTAAGTTTACACTTTGCCACGTGACATTACCCTGCTGGACAGTTTATATGTCAAACAATTTTTCCATCCAATTGACACTTGAAAGCAATTCAAGTTTCAAACAACGTGTCTAAAATCAGTGTACAAATAGCAAAGTTCAATCGGTAAGGACCTTACTACATTTAAACTATGGTGTACACTTTAGTTTACACTTTGTCACGTGACATTACCCTGTTGGACAGTTTAAATTTCAAATAGTTTTCCCATCAAATTGATATTTGACAACAATGCAAATCTCAAACAACGTGTCAAAAATTTGTGTACAAATTGCAAAGTTCAATCGGTATGAAACTTGCTGCATGTACACTATGGAGTACACTTTGCAATATGACATTACCCTGTTGGACAGTTTAAATTTCAAACAGTTTTTCCATCCAATTGACACTTTGTAACAATGCAAGTGTCAAACAAAGTGTCAAAAATCAGTGGACAAATAGCAAAGTTCAATTGGTAAGGACCTTGCTGCATGTAAACTAAGTTCATTCGGTAAGGACCTTGCTACACGTAAACTATGGTATACACTTTAGTTTACACTTTGTAACGAGGCATTACCAATTGACATGACCCATCTCGAATCATCCTAATAGACCCGATACGTGTCCTGTGCCAATGGGAGATACCAACTAAGTTCCGGACCCACCATCAAGGCAACTTTTGACCTATTTTTATTGATATATACTTGTAAAAATTTTAACAGAGTTCCCCTGAAATATGACTAAACCACCTGAAATATATAATCCAATATCCTAAACAGATACATATAGTTTAAAATAGGGTACACTGGCCCCCAAAAAATGAACTATTCAAATACAACACTGGCAATTCGACCTTTGCAACAATTTATAAACTATAGTACCCAAAATGCATAATGTATATAAAACATAGCAGGCCCAAAACATGGAACTAATTTCTGACCAAAAGAGGTGTCTATCCCAAAATTTGAACTATTAAACTGATAAGATGAGTCATACTGTGCTTGACAATCTATGGCTCAGCTCGATAGATTAACTGGCCCAGTAGTGATAAGAGAAATTGTGATAAAAATGTGAGCCTATAACTCAGTGAGTGGATATTTGTAAAACTATACTTTTCTATTCATAAAATCTTTCTGAAAACCAACATATAGCATAAAATTTCTTTTCACAGACATATAAACTAAAATATTTATTCTTTAAACTGAATAAACTGAATTCTGTAGCTTAAAATCTGATAATACTATTAAAACTAAAATATACTGTAATCATAAATATCTTTATTCTGTATACTACATTTCTAAAATCTGATAAGCTATGTAATACTGAAACATCACACCAAAAATGTACCCGAAATAACCGTACTCATGTATTGATTAATATCGATATACATAGCAAGGTTATTCAATTCTGAAATTCTGTAATTCTAAAATTTTGTAATTCTGTAATTCTAGTCGTATGCGCACAGAGCTATAAAATGGTCATACACCATGGAAACACATTCACAATAGTGCAGAGTGGGTAAAATAACCATATGAAGTCATACACTGTGGAAACACATTCACACTAGTGCAGAAGAGGGTAAAATCACCTGGGTACTTTCTGGTGGTTTTTAGAAAATAACTTTAAATATGCTGAAACATTTAATACTCATATAACATGCTAATAAAATGATTTACTAAATTGAATTTAACTTTTAAAAACAACTGGTTATAAATCAACTTTATTCTGAAAATCGTGTTGTCAATTCGATTGTATGAATTAAATAATTTTCTGAGTTAATATAAATTAAATAAATACTAATTTCTGAAAAATAAGCTTAACCACTCACTCAAAACGAGCTATAGACTAGGTCGGTCGGTAAGTTTTTCCAACTTCTTCGTCACCACCTGTAATATGTTACAAATAACTAATTTAATCACTATTAAAATAAAGAAACCTTTTATCTCTAATGATATAATAATTAGACTAAATTCCCCGAGACTTGCGAAATTTTCCTAAATTTCCTTTAATCAATCGGAGCTAATTTTCACTTTCTAATACCTTCACAATTATATACCACATCCAAATTTAACTCCATTCCAATCATAACAATATTTGTCCCTTACATTTTAGTGAAAAACTAGAAATCATAGTACAACCAAATTAATATATCTATCATTCCCCAAAATCATTCTTCCAAGTGAATAATTCCATTAATGTAATCACTTCCACAAATAATCCATGCTCAATCATCAAATTTAAAAACTAGGGTTGCCCAAAAAAAATTAATATCTCCTTACATTAGTGTAGATAGAAATTCAAGAATCAATAACTTGAGCTCCAAGTAGTATTCCTCTCAAAAATCTGAAAATTTTCGAGCTAAAATAAAACCCTAGAATTTTAACATAAAATTTATTCACCTCTTGAAGAAAATAAAGAGAAAGGAAAAATGGAAATAGACCTTGAACTTCTTCTTTTTTCCTTTTTCTCCTTCTTTTTTCCTTTTTCTCCTTCTTTTTCTTCCCTTTCTTTCCCCTTTTCTTTCCTTTTCTCTTTTCTACCAATTTCTTCTTCTCTGCCCTTTTTTTGTAGGTGTTGGTGTGTGTTTTTGAGAGAAAATGGTGGTCAAAGGTTGAACATAAATTCCACTTACTCAAAAATTGTAAGGAAAGTCCCCTAACTCCGTTTTTATATTACATTTAATCCTAAACTTCCAAAAATATATAAGTAAATTCCCAATTTTAAATTGCATCCAATTTAACCCTCATATATTGCCAATTGAAGAATAAACCTCAATAAAATATTTTTGTCAATCAAGTCCTAATAAAGTCATTTATTTCATTTAAGTCCCTATGTGACTTTGCCTTGAAAAATCAACTCTTGACTTCTAACTAAATAATGTGGGTTGTAACATTACCTGTAATACTCCGAAATTTTATGCTAGTTTAAATTTCTTTAAGATGGCGATTTAACTTTTCATACTATTTTTGGCCATAAAAAAAAAAAAAAATGGGACACCACCTTTGTAGTAGTTAATGTTAGAGGTAGCTAATGACTACAAGCATGAGGTGTTAAATGTTGTGTTTACATGAAGTGATTATTAATTAGTCGAACCTTAAGTCAAGTATGAAATTGAATGTGGTCGATTATTTTGTTAGGACTTCAATTGACCAAATTATTAAATTAAGTTATGATCCACAATTTTTGAATTTGTAAGTTGGAAATAAGTTAAGATTTGGGATACTTTTGCTAACAATGAAAGATAGAGGGTTGGATTATATTAGTTGGAAGATTAGAGATTTTCCTTTGCAAATATAGGTTTTTAGGCTACTAATTACCTATAATTAGCCCCACTTGTTATCCATCACCACCATACATTTGGATCATGGATTAAACAAGTGTAAAGTTATATAAAAAAAAAAAAAGGTGGGGGGGGTCAAAGTCGGCCACCAAGTAAATAA
>NW_019235004.1:220084-222395 GCF_002742605.1 Olea europaea var. sylvestris
TCCAGGCAAGAAGCTGAACAAGACCCTAATGTCGTCGCAGGTTTCATCTCTATTTCCAATATTCCTGCATTTTTACTTATAGATTCTGGAGCTACACATTCGTTCATTTCTTCTTCTTTTGTTGCAAAGTCTAAAGTGGAATGTGAATTTCTTCTGTATACTTTAGAAATATCTCTTCCATCTGGAAAGATACTTGTCGCTAATCAAATTGCTAGAGATCTTAGGATGGAAATTGATGGTAGAGGTATAGTGGTAGATCTAATTCCATTAATGATAAAAGACTTTGATGTTATTCTTGGTATGGACTGGTTGTCTAAAAACTATGCAACTATTTATTGTACTGAGAGAATGGTGGTTTTTCGAAGACCGGGCGAGGAAGAGTTCCGTTTCATGGGAACTGAGGTAAATACCTCGTCTGGTGTAGTGTCAACAACCCAGGTTGAAAGGATGCCGAGAAAGGAATTAGATCAAAGATTTCTAGTGGCGATGACCGATATTAAACAAGATAAGTTGTCAATTGAGGATGTCCCAATAGTTCAACACTATAAAGACGTTTTTCCAGAAGACCTTCTAGGTGTACCACCAGATAGACAAGTAGAGTTTACCATTGATTTGGTACCAGGAGCAATACCCATTTCAAAGGCTCCATATCGTATGGCACCGTCAGAACTACAAGAGCTGAAGGTACAATTGAAGGAGCTTCTTGATAAGGGTTTCATTAGACCAAGTGTATCACCATAGGGTGCACCTGTGTTATTTGTGAAAAAGAAGGATGGAACAATGAGGATGTGCATTGACTATCGAGAATTGAATCGCCTTACTATAAAAAACAAATACCCACTTCCAAGAATAGAAGATTTGTTTGATCAGCTTAAAGGGGCTACAGTATTTTCAAAGATCGATCTAAGATCAGGATATCACCAATTGAAAATTAAGTCAGATGATATCCCTAAGACGGCTTTTAGGACGCGTTATGGTCATTATGAATTTTTGGTGATGCCTTTTGGGTTAACTAATGCCCCGGCAGTATTTATGGATCTAATGAATAGAATATTCCATGAATACCTAGACCAATTTGTTATAGTTTTCATTGATGATATTTTAATCTATTTGAGGAATAAGGAGGAACACGAGAAACATCTTATGATTGTCTTAGAAACTTTAAGAAAAGAGAAGCTTTATGCCAAATTCAAAAAATGTGAATTTTGGTTGGATAAAATAGTTTTTCTAGGGCACGTAATCACAGCACGAGGAATTGAGGTAGATCCAACTAAAGTGGAAGCAGTAAATAATTGGGTAAGACCAACCAATGTTAGAGAAATACGTAGTTTTTTGGGATTGGCTGGTTACTATAGAAGATTTATTGAGGGATTTTCTAAAATAGCAGGACCATTGACCCAATTGACTCGAAAAGGGATAAAATTTCAATGGACAGAGAAATGTGAACAAAGCTTCCAAGAACTGAAACGAAGATTAGTCACAGCTCCAGTGTTAACAATACCTGATGGACCAGAAGGATTTGTCATATATAGTGATGCTTTGAGACAGGGCATAGGATGTGTTCTGATGCAGAAAGGAAAGGTGATAGCCTATGCTTCCAGACAATTGAAACAATATGAACAAAACTACCCAACCCATGATCTAGAATTGGCTGCGGTAGTTCATGCCCTCAAAATATGGCGTCATTACTTGTATGGAAACAAGTGTGACATTTATACTGATCATAAGAGTTTGAAGTATTTTTTCACCCAAAAGGAATTAAATATGAGGCAGAGGAGATGGCTAGAGCTAGTAAAGGATTATGACTGTACTATCCATTACCATCCTGGTAAAGCTAATGTAGTAGCTGATGCTCTTAGCAGAAAGGCAGTTGGACAATTAGCAGTACAAATCACTATGCAGGATCAGTTGTTAAAGGATTTTGACAACTTACGTCTAGAAGTAATTGTTCCACCAACCCAAACTAGTGCCAGGATAGCGGCTCTAACGATTCGACCAACACTTAGAGATCCAAGATTTACCTCAAAATTTTGGAAAAGTTTGCAAGAGGCTATGGGGACCAAGTTAAACTTCAGCACAGCCTTTCATCCACAAACTGATGGGCAATCGGAGAGGACTATACAGACTTTAGAGGATATGCCGCGTGCATGCATCCTTGATTTAGGGGGCAGTTGGGAAAACTATGTGCCACTGGTAGAGTTTGCCTATAATAATAGCTACCAAGCTACGATAAAGATGGCACCTTACGAAGCCCTTTATGGCAGAAGATGTAGAGCTCCCCTTTATTGGGATGAAGTAGGTGAACGAAGAG
>NW_019235004.1:223913-224450 GCF_002742605.1 Olea europaea var. sylvestris
AATTGAAACAATATGAACAAAACTACCCAACCCATGATCTAGAATTGGCTACGGTAGTTCATGCCCTCAAAATATGGCGTCATTACTTTTATGGAAATAAGTGTGACATTTATACCCATCATAAGAGTTTGAAGTATTTCTTCACCCAAAAGGAATTAATTATAAGGCAGAGGAGATGGCTAGATTTAGTAAAGGATTATGATTGTACTATCCATTACCATCCTGGTAAAGCTAATGTAGTAGCTGATGCCCTTAGCAGAAAGGCAGTTGGACAATTAGCAGTACAAATCACTATGCAGGATCAGTTGTTAAAGGATTTTGACAACTTACATCTAGAAGTAATTGTTCCACCAACCCAAACTGGTGCTAGGATAGCGGCTCTAACGATTCGACCAACACTTAGAGATCCAAGATTTACCTCAAAATTTTGGAAAAGTTTGCAAGAGGCTATGGGGACCAAGTTAAACTTCAGCACAGCCTTTCATCCACAAACTGATGGGCAATCGGAGAGGACTATACAGACTTTAGAGGATATGC
>NW_019235004.1:224815-225200 GCF_002742605.1 Olea europaea var. sylvestris
CCGATGAAGGGAGTTCTGCGTTTTGGGAAGAAAGGAAAACTTCAACCAAGATTCATTGGTCCTTTTGAAATTTTGCAGAAAGTTGGGAATGCAGCTTATCGAATCGCTCTGCCACCAGATTTGTCAACGGTTCATGATGTGTTCCATGTATCGATGCTTCGACAATATGTATCAGATCCAAGTCACGTGGTTAATTATCAACCATTGGATATCAAATCAAACATGACATACAAGGAAAAACCTGTATCGATATTGGATCGCAGAATCCAGCGATTAAGAACAAAGGAAATTCCGTTAGTAAAAGTCCAATGGAGGAATCATAACGTTGAAGAATCGACTTGGGAAAGAGAAGACGAAATCAAGATCAAATATCCAGAACTTTTCA
>NW_019235004.1:228131-347145 GCF_002742605.1 Olea europaea var. sylvestris
TTTACGGTAAGATACCTTCTATGCTTATGTGGTATGATTTTCATGGTAATATTTATGCTTAAGCTATGCATGAAAAACCATAATATGATTATGGTGGACAAGTCCACAAAGTTAGATATCTATTTATGCCTTAGGACAAGTCCGAAGGGCACCGGCATGTCGGAATATGGAAGTATGGGTTTGATTGCTTTCTTTGGTGTAGTATTATCATGATAAATGTTCAAGCATGGTATCTTACTGAGTATTTCCTTATACTCAAAGTATGTTATGCTAAACTTTTCAGATCCATGATCGTTGGAATGACGAGAGTCAGTTGGTCGAACCGATGATGGATTAAGGTTAAGGATGTTTTGAATCTAAAGTTTCTTTCGTGTATTTTGTTCAAGGAATGTTTCCATCTATTTCTCTTAAAGTATCATGTATAAATTTGTACATGACATGATGTAATATGGTATTAAAAGTAAATTATGTGAATATATCTTCCATATTACGATAAGAGACGTTTTTTTAAAGTTATTTTCCTTACAAAAGATAAAAGACAGAAACAGGGCAGTTTCTGGAGTCAATTTCAAAAATGATGTTTCTAACTCTATAAACGTCCATTTGAGATTATAAAAATATGTCTGTTTTCCCCTTTGAGTTTTCTAAGTATGGCCGAAGGAATCACTCAATTTGGATATCTATGGTCTGATTTATCAAGGTTTTAACGTCCAAAGGTCAATCTGGATTCCCTGTGTAATACTTCACTGTTTTCAGTAAAACGTCTATATCATATGATCTTGGAAAATTTTCATAATTTAACCTAGAAAACTACTTGAAATTATCTTTCTAATGCCACAAATTTCATAGAAAACGGAGTTGGGATGAATTTTATAAAAATTGTCAAACTTACTGCCCCAACTAATCTTGACAGTGCCGAGGCCGTATATGTGAAGCATAATTCCTTGTCGATGTGCACTTTTATCGGCCATCAAATTTTATAAGAATTATTTTACCAAGTTGAAAATAAGTTTTTAACATGTAATATTTCTATTTAAGAATATTTACATGTACCAAAGGCAAAAGTTATTATGTAAAGTACGTGGCCCTCGAAGCTTAAGTTCGGGGCGCTTCATTACCCCTGTTGGACAGTTTAAATTTCAAACAGTTTTTTCATCCAATTGACACTTGACAAGAATGCAAGTGTCAAATAACGTGTCAAAAATTAGTGTTCAAATAGCAGAGTTCAATCGGTAAGGACCTTGTAACATGTAAACTATGGTGCAAACTTTAGTTTACACTTTGCCATGGGACATTTCCCTCTTGGACAGTTTATATTTCAAACAGTTTTTCCATCCAACTGACACTTGACAACAATGCAAGTGTCAAACAACGTGCCAAAAATCAGCGTACAAAAAGCAAAGTTCAATCGATAAGAACCGTGCTACATGTACACTATAGTGTACACTTTAGTTTACACTTTGCAACGTGACATTATCCTATTGGACAGTTTAAATTTCGAATAGTTTTCCCATCCAATTGACACTTGACAACAATGCAATTGTCCAACAACGAGTCGAAACTTAGTGTACCAATAGCAAAGTTCAATCGATGGGGACCTTGCTACATGTACACAATGGTGTACACAATTAAGTTTACACTTTTCCACGTGTCATTACCCTGCTAGATAGCTTATATGTCAAACAGTTTTTCCATCCAGTTGACACTTGACAGCAATTCAAGTGTCAAACAATGTGTCTAAAAATAGTGTACAAATAACAAAGTTTAATTGGTAAGGACTTCGCTACACGTAAACTATGGTGTACACTTTAGTTTACACTTTACCACGTAACATTACCTTGTTGGACAGTTTAAATTTCAAAAAATTTTCCCATCCAATTGACACTTGACAACAATGCAAGTGTCAAAAAATGTGTCAAAAATCAGTGTACAAAAAGGAAAGTTCAATCGGTAAGAACCTTGCTACATGTACACTATGGTGTACACTTTAGTTTACACTTTACAACGTGACATTACCCTGTTGGACAATTTAAATTTCAAACAGCTTTCCCATCCAATTGACACTTGACATCAATGCAAGTGTCAAGCAACGTGTCAAAAATCAGTGTACAAATAGCAAAGTCCAATCAGTAACGACCTTACTACATGTAGACTATGGTGTACACTTTAGTTTACACTTTGCCACATGACATTACCCTATTAGACAGTTTGTATTTCGAACAATTTTCCCATCCAATTGACACTTGACAACAATGCAAGTGTTAAACAACGTGTCGAAAATTAGTGTACAAATAGCAAAGTTCAATAGGTGAGGACCTTGCTACATATATACTATGCTGTACACACTTAAGTTTACACTTTGCCATATGACATTATCCTGCTGGACAGTTTATATTTCAAACAATTTTCCCATCCAATTTACACTTGAATGCAATTCAAGTTTCAAACAACGTGTCTAAAATCAGCGTACAAATAGCAAAGTTCAATCGGTAAGGACTTTGTACATGTAAAATATGGTGTACACTTTAGTTTACACTTTGCCAGGTGACATTACCCCGTTGGACAGTTTAAATTTCAAACAATTTTCCCATCAAATTGATACTTAACAGCAATGCAAGTCTCAAACAACGTGTCAAAATTTTGTGTACAAATTGCAAAGTTCAATCGGTATGAAACTTGTTGCATGTACACTATGGTGTACACTTTAGTTTACACTTTGCAACGTTACATCACCCTGTTGGACAGTTTAAATTTTAAACAGTTTTACCATCCAATTAACACTTGGCAGCAATGCAAGTGTCAAACAAAGTGTCGAAAATTAGTGGACAAATAGCAAAGTTCAATTGGTAAGGACTTGCTACATGTAAACTGAGTTCATTCGGTAAGGACCTTGCTACATGTAAACTACAATGTAAACTTTAGTTTACACTTTACAACGAGACAGTACCCGGTTGGACAGTTTAAATTTCAAAAAGTTTTCCCATCCAATCGACACTTGACAACAATGCAAGTGTCAAATAACATTTCAAAAATCAGTGTTCAAATAGTAAAGTTGAATCGGTAAGGACCTTGCAACATGTAAACTATGGTGTACACTTTAGTTTACACTTTGCCATGGGACATTTCCCTCTTGGATTGTGTAACGCCCCGACCCCTAGTGGACCGGAACGCTACTTACTTTACTTAGCTTAACCGGTGGTTTAGTAACAAGTGTATACGTTTTAGCGAAAGCTTACATCTTCGGATAATAATTTAAATAACAATACTTCAACTACTTTAAATAAAAACACTGAATCATTTTTTAAAACAACAAAATGTAATTTATTTGAAGAAAACATAACTTGTTCTGGCATTCTACGTTATTCAAAACTTTAACGAAATAACATTGGAAAACATTTCATAAAAATAAATCCAAATCACTTATTCACCGAATTTCCACGGGCTCGTTGCATCACTCTCCATCTTCTCCTCCATCCTTGCCCGAGGTAGAATTCCTTCAATCTGTAGAGATGGGATTAAACCCGTGAGTTGAAAAACTCAATAGGTATCATAGGTGCATTCGTGATCAAGCTATACATTTCAAAACATTAACTTTATAACTTTTCATACATGCCGTACCCGGAGGCACCATTTGAGATGAAGGGGTATGCCGTATCCGAGGGCACCATTTGACATACGAACATTTCTTCAACATAGAGGGGTATGCTGTACCGGAGTACCATTTCTAGGAGTTACGCTTCTTCTTTACAAACAACACCGGCGCACCCCATGGAGATACGCTTGGTTGTATGAAACCCATATCTAGGAGTTCTTGCAACTGCTTCTTTAATTCTTGTAGTTCCTTTGGGGCCATTCAGTATGGGGCCTTTGATACTGGCGCCGCCCCGGGAATTAGGATCGGGTGGAATACTAGATAGGTCTTTTGGAAACACATCTACAAATTCCCGTACTACTGGTACATCTTCAACCCTTATCGTCTCTTGTTTCCCTCCTGAGATACTTACTAGATATCCTTGACATGTTTCTTTTCTCAACATCTTCTCAGCTTGTAAAGCCGATACTAGTTGGATAAGGGGTTTCGTCTTCATTCGAAGGAACAAAAATGGTTCCTCTCCTGGTTTCTGAAATGATACTTCCATTTCCTTACATCGGATGGTGGCGTAATTACAACCTAACCAATCCATGCCTAGTATTAGATCAAAATCCTTCATTTCTATCATGTTTAAGTTCGCTTCCATTGGTTTTCCCTCAACTTCGATACTTATTGACTTGGCTATTCTATCAATATTCAAAGGGTTGCCCGAAGGAATACTAACTTCTAATGTACCTTCCGACTTATCACAGGTAATACTAGATTTAGCCATAAAAGTTGTTGAAGCAAAGGAGTGTGTAGCTCCTAAATCAAACAATACATAAGTAGGTGTATTGGCTATCAGTAGAGTACCTGCTATGACATTAGAGTTTCCTCTGCATCCTGTTGAGTCAATGCAAAAGTCGTGCTTTCCCTTTCTGGTTATGGTCGCTATTATCATCCTTCTTCTAGGTATGTGTGGGACAATCCCTAATGATATGTCCTGGCTTGCCACATCGAAAATAGACATTTTTCCCTTGTAAGCACTCACCATGATGTGTCCTTCCATACTTAGAACAAGGCGCAATAACTGGCACAATGCTTTTGCTGACATTGGCTCCGCCATTAGCTTTCTTGTTCTACACTTGCCTTTTCCCTTGTCCTGGCCATTCCATTTCCTCTTTCCCATGTTACCATTGTCCGGTTGATTGAACAGTTGACCATGTTGTTCGACGCTAGTTTTCTGGTACCAAATAGCATGAGCTCTTTCCATCATTTCACGGTATGTGGTGAAGCGATGGGACATAAGTATCATGCTTATATTCGAGTTTAGCCCTTGTTCAAACCTTCGTACCTTCTTATCCTCCGTATCCACCAGATGTGGAGCATACCTTGAAAGTTGATCAAACTTCCTCTCATACTCAGTCAGGGACATAGTCTTTTGCTTGATTTGGAGGAATTCACTTTCTTTGTGATCCCTCAAGGACTGGGGAAAGTACTTGTCCATTACTTCCCCTTTGAATTACTCCCAAGTCAATTCTACTAGTTACTCAGGGGTCCTTGTCCTTGACATTGAGTCCCACTAGTGACTTGCATCACCGGAGAACATGAACTCAGTACACTGGACTTTTTGAGTGTCTATGCACCCTATCAGTAGGAATATATACTCCAACTTGTGAAGCCACTCCTCGACTGCAAGTGGATCAGCTGCTTCGTTGAAGGTAGGAGGCTTGTGCCTTCGAAATCGGTCGACCACTGAAGCATGGTTTGGAACATTAGGAGCTAGTGGTAGGGGTTGAGCTTGGTTCGGGTTTTGCCTGCCTAGGTCTTAAACCACTCGGAGGAGGTCCCTTATCGAGTTTTAGTTTGCGAGGGCCATTTCCTTTAGGCAAAACATATGGTTCTTATTAGTTCATTCTTCGAATACTAAAGCAAAGAAGATAGTATTTTATTTCTTGACATAAGGGAAGCTATTATAAGGATTTAAATCTAATCCCTATAAGTTCTACAGATCTTCTTAGGTGGAGCTTCATCTTCGGAGGAGTCTTCCGCCTCAGGTCTGGACTCTATGTCCATCTCAACCTATGGCTCAGGCCCAGGATCATTCTCTAAATCATCCTTGAGTTCTTCTTCGGGATCTTCTTCCTCAGCCAAAGGTTCCTCCTCAGGCTCCTCATGGATTTCATCATCCCACAAATCAATCAGGGCATGGCAGTACCTCTCAAACTCAAATAGGTTTGGGTCGCCTTCTAACATTTCATCTCTAATCGTGACTCCCATATCTCTCCATTGAGGTGGGAGGGAGTGTATGAGGTTATTTATGGCCTCAATATGCGTGATCTCCATACCAGCATTAACTGCTGTCATGCATCTCTCATAGATATCATACACATGTTCACTAAGCGGTTGGGTCGGATCAGTTACATAGTTTTCATAGGAATGAATAGCAATTCTACGGTTCAATGCTTCTCTATATGCCCTAGCCGTTCTACGAGCCATAACTGGTGCATTTTCAAATACATCATACTTTTTCTTTGCTTAAAGAAAACATGCAAATATTTAAACTTGCATATCATGCAATTCCCTTTAAGCCTTTAGCTTTTGCCCAAGTCTATTACATATCTTTAAATAACACATCTCTAAATCATATCAAAGCATCATAACATAAACATAATCATTAACTTTAAACATGAACATACCTGGGCCATAGGATGAGATTAATGGATGGATGCACGATGCCATCGAATACCTTAAACTTTTCATTTTCCTTTTGTTTTAAAAAAAAACATACTTGGTCTACAGAAGCGGCTAAACCATGCTCTGATACCATACTGTAACGCCCCGGCCCCTAGTGGACCGGATCGCTACTTACTTTACTTAGCTTAACCGGTGTTTTAGTAACAAGTGTATACATTTTAGCAGAAGCTTACATCTTCGGATAATAATTTAAATAACAATAATTCAAGTACTTTAAACAAAAACACTAAATCATTTTTGAAAACAGCAAAATATAATTTATTTGAAGAAAACATAACTTGTTCTCGCATTCTACGTTATTCAAAACTTTAAAGAAATAACATTGGAAAACATTTCATAAAAATAAATCCAAATCACTTATTCATCGGATTTCCATGAGCTCGTTGCATCACTCTCCATCTTTTCCTCCATCCATGCCCGAGGTAGAATTCCTTCAATCTGTATAGATGGGATTAAACCCGTGAGTTGAAAAACTCAATAGGTGTCATAGGTGCATTTGTGATCAAGCTATACATTTCAAAACATTAACTTTATAACTTTTCATACATGCCGTACCCGGAGGCACCATTTGACATGAAGGGGTATGCCGTATCCGAGGGCACCATTTGACATACTAACATTTCTTCAACATAGAGGGGTATGCCGCACCGGAGTACCATTTGACATACTAACATTAACATGAATCGAAACTTATAATTTAACACGATTAAACACATTGCACCTCTACCTACCTTGATTGATGCTTTTGAAACTTTGAAAACTTTGATGAAACTTGGACGTTGAAAGAAATGCACTCCTTGGATGTTTGAAAACCATTGAGAATTGATGCTTGAAAACACTTCTTAAACTTTTAGGAAAAATAGTTTTTCTCCCTCTCTTTTTCTCTCTTGGAAACTCTTTCTTAAGTATGTAAAAGCTTTTGCTTTTGGTGTGAGAAAAATGAGTGAAATGAGGTCTCTATTTATAGATAAATATCCCATAACTTAAAGCAAATGAAGGGTCAAATTTCATTTAAGAGAGAAAATATGGGTGTCATTTAAGTTTGAGGTTAAATGCTTCAATTTAGTGGGGTTTTTATTGCCAAAAATGTGGGTGGCCCTTTGAGAAAACAATTGATGAAAATAAATATTTAAATTCTAGAGAAAAACGAGAATTTTCATTTCAGGCAGTTTCGGTCGACCGGTTGTAGTCCGGTTGACACTACACAGCTTTTAGTATTTCTCTCATAACTTCTTCTCCCAATATCCGATTGAGGTAATTCAAAGTGCGTTGGAAAGCTAACTCAAGGAGCTACAACTTTCTTTTATATATTATTTTCCAAATCGAATGTTTCCTTTATCAAAAATGGGTCTCAAATGAGACTAAAAATCTGAAGTATACTTTAGTCATCCAATATTCATGTCTTAGTGCCACTAAGGTATCTAGAATTATTTGGGGTTCTACACAACGTGTCAAAAATCTGTGTACAAATACAAAGTTCAATCGGTATGAACATTGCTTCATGTACACAATGGTATAACTTTAGTTTACACTTTCCCACGTGACATTTCCCTGTTGGACAGTTTATATTTCAAATAGCTTTCCCATCCAATTGACGATTGACAACAATGCAAGTGTCAGACAACGTGACAAAAATCAGTGTGCAAATAGCAAAGTTCAATCTATAAGAACCTTTCTACATGTACATTATGGTGTACACATTTAAGTTTACACTTTGCCACGTGACATTACCCTGCTGGACAGTTTAAATTTCAAATAATTTTCCCATCCAATTAACACTTGACAACAATGCAAGTGTCAAACAACGTGCCAAAAACCAGTGTACAAATAGCAAAGTTCAATCAGTAAGGACCTATGGTGTACACTTTGCCATGTGACATTTCCTTGTTGGACAGTTTATATTTCAAGCTATTTTCCCATCCAATTGACACTTGACAACAATGCAAGTGTCAAATAGCGTGTCAAAAATCAATGTACAAATAGCAAACTTCAATCTGTAAGAACCTTTCTACATATACACTATGGTGTACACACTTAAGTTTACACTTTGCCACGTGACATTACCCTGCTGGACAGTTTAAATTTCAAGTAATTTTCCCATCCATTGACACTTGACAACAATACAAGTGTCAAACAACATGTCAAAAACTAGTGTACAAAATAGCGAAGTTCGATCGGTATGACTCTTGCTTCATGTACACCATAGTGTGCACTGTAGTTTACACTTTACCACGGGAAATTTTCTCGTTGGTCAGTTTATATGTCAAACAGTTTTCCCATACAATTGACAATTGACAACAATGCAAGTGTCAAACAACGTGTCAAAAATTAGTGGGTAAATAGCAAAGTTCAATCGTTAAAAACCTTTCTACATATACACTATGGTGTTCACACTTAAGTTTACACTTTGCCACGTGACATTACCCTGCTAGACAGTTTAAATTTCAATTAGTTTTTCCATACAATTGACACTTGACAATAATGTAAGTGTCAAAAAACGTGTCAAAAATCGGTGTACAAATAGCAAAGTTCAATCGATACGGCCCTTTCTACATGTAAACTATGGTGTACACTTTAGTTTATACTTTGCCACGTGACATTTCCCGATTGGAACCTTGCTACCTGTACACTATGGTGTACACACTTAAGTTTACGCTTTACCATGTAATGTTACCCTACTGGACTGTTTAAATTTCAAATAGTTTTCCCATTCAATTGACACTTGACAACAATGCAAGTGTCAAACAACGTGTCAAAAATTAGTGTACAAGTAGCAAAGTTCATTCAGTAAGAACATTGCTAAATGTAAACTATGGTGTACACTTTACTCAACACTTTTCCACCTGACATTTCCCTGTTGAACAACTTCTATTTCAAATAGTTTTCCCGTCCAATTGAGACTTGACAATAATGCAAGTGTCAAACAATGTGTCAAAAATTAGTGTACAAATAGCAAGGTTCAACATGTAAGAACCTTGCTACAAGTACATTATTGTGTACACACATAAGTTTACACTTTGCCACGTGACATTATCCTGCTGGGCTGTTTATATTTCAAATAGTTTTCCCATACAATTGACACATGAAAACAATGCAAGTGTCAAACAACGTGTCAAAAATAAGTGTACAAATAGCAAAGTTCAAATGGTAAGGACCTTACAACATGTAAACTATGGTGGACACTTTAGCTTACACTTTGTCACGTGACATTTCCCTGTTGGACTGCTTGTATTTCAAACAGTTTTCCCATCCAATTAACACTTGACAACAATGCAAGTGTCAAACAATGCGTCAAAAATTAGTGTACAAATAGCAAAGTTCAATCGGTAAGAACCTTACTACATGTACACTATGGTGTACACTTTAGTTTATATTTTGCCACGTGACATTTCCCATTTGGGCAATCTATATTTCGAATAGTTTTCCCATCCAATTGACACTTAACAACAATACAAGTGAAACAACGTGTTGAAAAATAGTGTACAAATAGCAAAGTTCAATCGGTGAGGACCTTACTACATGTACACTATGGACTACACACTTAAGTTTATACTTTTCCACGTGACATTACCCTGCTGGACAGTTCAAATTTCAAAAAATTTTCCCATCCAATTGACACTTGACAACAATGCAAATGTCAAACAACGTGTGTAAAATTAGTGTACAAATAGCAAAGTTCAATTGGTAGGAACCTTGTTTCATGTGCATTATAGTGTACACTTTAGTTTACACTTTGTAATGTGACATTACCCTGTTGACAATTTAAATTTCGAACAGTTTTTCCATCCAATTGACACTTGACAACGATGCAAGTGTCCAACAACGTGTCGAAAATTAGATTACAAGTAGCAAAGTTCAATCGGTGAGGACCTTGCCACATGTACACTATGGTGCACACTTTAGTTCACACTTTGCAACGTGGTATTACCCTGTTGGACAGTTTAAATTTCAAATAGTTTTTCCATCCAATTGACACTTAACAACAATGCAACTGTTAAACAACATGTCAAAAATCAGTGTACAAATAGCAAAGTTCTATCGGTAAGGACCTTGCTACATGTAAACAAAGTTCAATCAATAAGGACCTTGCTCAATGTAAACTATGATGTACACTTGAGTTTACACCTTGCCATGTGATATTACTCTGTTGGACAGTTTAAATTTCAAACAGTTTTCCCATCCAATTGATACTTGACAACAATGCAAGTCTCAAACAATGTGTAAAAAATTAGTGTACAAATAACAAAGTTCAATCGGTATGAACGTTGCTACATATAAATTATGGTGTATACACTTACGTTTACACTTTACCACGTGGTATTACCCTGCTGGACAGTTTAAATTTCAAATTGTTTTCCCATCCAATTGACACTGGACAACAATGTAAGTGTCAACCAACGTGCCAAAAATCAGTGTACAAATAGCAAAGTTCAATCGGTAAGGACCTTGCTACATGTAAACTATGGTATACACTTTAGTTTACACTTTGCCACGTAACATTACCCTGTTGGACAATTTAAATTTCTAACAATTTTCCCATCTAGTTGACACTTGACAACAATGTAAGCGTCAAACAACGTGTCAAAAATCGGTGTACAAATAGCAAAGTTCAATCGGTAACGACCTTGCCACATGTAAACTATGGTGTACACTTTAGTTTACACTTTGCCACGAGACATTACCCTATTGGACGGTTTATATTTTGAACAATTTTCTCATCCAATTGACACTTGACAACAATGCAAGTGTCAAAGAACATTTCAAAATCAGTGTACAAATAGGAAAGTTCAATCAGTAACGCCATTGCTACATGCAAACTATGGTGTACACTTTAGGTTACACTTTGCCACGTAATATTACCCTATTGGACAGTTTATATTTCGACCAGTTTTCCTTTTCAATTGAGACTTGACAACAATCCAAGTGTCAAAAAACGTGTTGAAAATTAGTGTACAAATAGAAAATTTCAATCGGTGAGGTCCTTGCTACATGTACACTATGATGTACACACTTAAGTTTATACTTCGCCACGTGACATTACCCTGCTAGACAGTTTAAATTTCAAATAGTTTTTCCATCCAATTGACACTTGACAACAATTCAAGTATAAAAAATATGTCAAAAATTAGTGTACAAATTGCAAAGTTCAATCGGTAAGAACCTTGCTACATGTACACAATGGTGTACACTTAAGTTTACACTTTGCCACGTGACATTTCCCTGTTGGAAAGTTTAAATTTCAAATAGTTTTCCTATTCAATTGACACTTAACAACAATGCAAGTATCAAACGTGTCAAAAATCAGTGTACAAATAGTAAATTTCAATCGGTAAGAACCTTGCTACATGTAAACTATGGTGTACACTTTAATTTACACATTGCAACGTGACATTACCCTGTTGGGCATCTTAAATTTCAAACAGTTTTCCCATCCAATTGACACTTGATGGCAATGCAAGTGTCAAACAACACGTCAAAAATCAGTGTACAAATACCAAAGTTCAATCGGTAACGCCCTTGCTACATGCAAACTATGGTATACACTCTAGTTTACACTTTGCCACGTGATATTACCCTATTCGACAGTTTATATTTCGAATAATTTTCCCTTCCAATTGAGACTTGACAACAATGCAAATGTCAAAAAACGTGTCGAAAATTAGTGTTAAAATAGAAAATTTCAATCGGTGAGGATCTTGCTACATGTACACTATGTTGTACACACTTAAGTTATACTTTGCCACGTGACATTACCCTACTAGACAGTTTAAATTTCAAATAGTTTTCCCATCTAATTGAAAAAATATGTTAAAAATCAGTGTACAAATTTTAAAGTTTAATCGGTAAGAACCTTGCTACATGTACACTATGGTGTACACTTAAGTTTATACTGTGCCACGTGATATTTCCTTGTTGGAAAGTTTAAATTTCAAATAGTTTTTCCATCCAATTGACACTTGACAACTATGCAAGTGTCAAACAACGCGTCAAAAATCTGTGTACAAATAGCAAAGTTCAATCGGTATGAACATTGCTTCATGTACACTATGGTGTACACTTTATTTTACACTTTGCCATGTGACATTTCCATGTTGGACAGTTTATATTTCAAACAGTTTTCCCATCCAATTGATAATTGACAACAATGCAAGTGACAAACAATGTGTCAAAAATCAGTGTACAAATAGCAAAGTTCAATCTGTAAGAACCTTTTTACATGTACACTATGGTGTACACACTTAAGTTTACACTTTGCAACATGACATTACCTTGCTGGACAGTTTAAACTTTAGATAATTTTCCCATCCATTTAACACTTGACAACAATGCAAGTGTCAAACAACATGTCAAAAACCAGTGTACAAATAGCAAAGTTCAATCGGTAAGGTCCTTGCTACATGTAAACTATGGTATACACTTTAGTTTACACTTTACCACGTGACATTTCC
This sequence comes from Olea europaea var. sylvestris, assembly GCF_002742605.1. Classification (NCBI taxonomy): domain Eukaryota; kingdom Viridiplantae; phylum Streptophyta; class Magnoliopsida; order Lamiales; family Oleaceae; genus Olea; species Olea europaea. Next base: position 240,909 of record NW_019235004.1, read on the forward strand.
TTGTTGGATAGTCTATATTTCAAACTATTTTCCCATCCAATTGACACTTGAAAACAATGCAAGTGTCAAACAACGTGTCAAAAGTCAGTGTATAAATAGCAAACTTCAATCTGTAAGAACCTTTTTACATATACACTATAGTGTACACACTTTAGTTTACACTTTGCCACGTGACATTACCCTGTTACATAGTTTAAATTTCAAATAATTTTCCCATCCAATTGACACTTGACAGCAATGCAAGTGCCAAACAATGTATCAAAAACCAGTGTACAAATAGTAAAGTTCAATCGGTATGAACCTTGCCTCATATACACCTTGGTGTACACTATAGTTTACACTTTGCCACGTGACGTTTCCCCATTGGACAGTTTATATTTCAAACAGTTTTCCCATCCAATTGACAATTGAAAACAATGCAACTTTCAAACAACGTGTCAACAATCAGTATACAAATAACAAAGTTCAATCGGTAAGAACCTTTCTACATATACACTATGGTGTTCACACTTAAGTTTACACTTTACCACGTGACATTTCCCTGCTAGACAGTTTAAATTTAAAAAAACTTTTCCTATCCAATTGACACTTGACAACAATGCAAGTGTCAAGAAACGTGTCAAAAACCAATGTACAAATAGTAAAGTTCAATCGGCAAGGACCTTGCAACATATAAACTATGGTGTACACTTTAGTTTACACTTTATCACGTGACATTTCCCGGTTGGAACCTTGCTAAATGTACAGTATGGTGTACACACTTAAGTTTACACTTTCTCACATGACGTTACCCTACTGGACTATTTAAATTTCAAATAGTTTTCCCATCCAATTGACACTTGTCAACAATACAAGTGTCAAACAACGTGTAAAATATAAGTGTACAAGTAGCAAAGTTCATTCGGTAAGAACCTTGCTATATGTAAACTATGGTGTACACTTTAGTCTACACTTTGCCACCTGACATTTCCCTGTTGAATATGTTATATTTCAAACAGTTTTCCCATCCAATTGACACTTGACAACAATGCAAGTGTCAAACAACGTGTTAAAAATCATTGTACAAATATCAAAGTTCAATCGGTAAGGACCTTGCCACATGTAAACTATGGTGTACACTTTAGTTTGCACTTTGCCACGTAACATTTCCCCGTTGGACTGTTTATATTTCAAACAGTTTTCCCATCCAATTAACACTTGAAAACAATGTAAGTGTCAAACAACGTGTCAAAAATCAGTTTACAAATGGCAAAATTCAATCGGTAAGAACCTTGCTACATGTACACTATGGTGTACATTTAAGTTTACACTTTGCCACGTGACATTTCCAAGTTGGAAAGTTTATATTTCGAACAGTTTTTCCATCCAATTGACACTTAACAACAATACAAGTGTAAAGCAACGTGTTGAAAATTAGTGTACAAATAGCAAAGTTCAATCGGTGAGGACCTTGTTGCATGTACACTATGGTCTTCACACTTAAGTTTATACTTTGCCACGTAACATTATCCTGCTGAACAGTTTAAATTTCAAACAATTTTCTCATCCAATTGACACTTGACAATAATGCAAGTGTCAAACAACGTGTCTAAAATCAGTGTACAAATAGCAAAGTTCAATCGGTATGAACCTTGCTACATGTACACTATGGTGTACACTTTAACACTTTGCAACGTGACATTACCTTGTAGGACAGTTTAAATTTCAAATAGTTTTCCCATCCACTGACGCTTGACAACAATTCAAGTGTCATACAACGTGTGTAAAATCAGTGTACAAATAAGAAAGTTCAATCGATAAAAATCTTGTTACATGTACACTGTGGTGTACACTTTAGTTTACACTTTGCAACGTGACATTACCCTGTTGTACAGTTTAAATTTCAAACAGTTTTCCCATCTAATTGACACTTGATAACAATGCAAGTGCTCAACAACGTGTTGAAAATTAGTGTACAAATAGCAAAGTTCAATCGGTGAGTACCCCACTACATGTACACTATGGTGTACACACTTAAGTTTACACTTTGCCATGTGACATTACCCTATTGAGCAGGTTATATTTCAAACAGTTTTCCCATCCAATTGACACTTGATAACAATGCAAGTGTCAAACAACGTGTCAAAAATCATTGTACAAATAGCAAAGTTCAATCGGTAAGGACCTTGCTACATGTAAACTATGGTGTACACTTTAGTTTACACTTTGCCGCGTGATATTTCCCCGTTGGACTATTTATATTTCAAATAGTTTTTCCATCTACTTAACACTTGACACCAACGTAAGTGTCAAACAACGCGTCAAAAATCAGTGTACAAATAGCAATGTTCAATCTATAAGAACCTTGCTACATGTACACTATGGTGTACATTTAAGTTTATACTTTGCCACGTGACATTTTCCAGTTGGATAGTTTATATTTCGAGTGGTTTTCCCATCCAATTGACACTTAACAACAATACAAGGGTAAAACAACGTGTTAAAATTTAGTGTACAAATAGCAAAGTTCAATCGGTGAGGACCTTGTTGAATGTACACTATGGTCTTCACACTTAAGTTTATACTTTGCCTTGTGACATTACCCTGATGGACAGTTTAAATTTCAAACAGTTTTCTCATCCAATTGACACTTGACAATAATGCAAGTGTCAAACAACGTGTCTAAAATCAGTGTACAAATAGCAAAGTTCAATCGATATGAACCTTGCTACATGTACACTATGGTGTACACTTTAGTTTACACTTTGCAACGTGACATTACCCTGTTGTACAGTTTAAATTTCGAACAGTTTTCGCATCCAATTGACACTTGACAATAGTGCAAGTGTTCAACAACGTGTCGAAAATTAGTGTACAAATAGCAAAGTTCAATCGGTGGGTACCCTTGATGCGAACCCTGTAGCAACGTTGACTACGAAATCCACAACGAGATTGACGAATCCAAGAAATCCAAATTAATCCAAAGTTTAGGATTAACCCAAAAGAAAGTCGAACCAAAAAATCTAACAAGAACGATGCTTGAAAGACCCCTTGATCACGCAATCCAAGAATTAAATCCGGTTGTTTGAACACCACAAGTTAACACTTGATAAGTTCGAAATTGTTCAATGAAGAACAATGAAGAGAAGACAATACGCCTCACTTTAATTCAATATCAATAATGTCAAAGGTTTTTAACAATTGAATGGAAACTCCTATTTATACTAAACCTAAAAACTAGGTAAAAATCATGTAAAAGTTGAGTATAATCTCCAAAATATGGAAAAGAATCAAAATCTAACAAAATATGGAAAATTGCCAAAATTGGAAAATTCGCCAATTTTTTTGGCATGTGCGGCCGCTTGGTGTATTTTCATGCGGTCGCATGGTTCAACTGAAATTGTACTTTTGGTTTTCGGTATGCATGTGTGCGGCCGCATGGTGTTGTCTTCAGCGTCCGCTTTCGTGGCTTGACAACGAATTGATCCAAGTTGATTCGGCCTTCGACCCGAACATGAAAGTTGCTCCATTTTGAGTCCCGAACATGGTTCCATCTATGGTTTCTTGAACGAGCAATCCCATCAGTTGTTTCACTCGCTTTGCCCTTGATCACGTCATTGGTCCGCCATCGACTATCAATGGGTCTCGCCTCGCACTTTCCTTCGTCGGGCTCGACTCCTGGATCATATCATCCCCTCCCTCTTCAAAAGGATTCGTCCTCGAATCTGAACCTGCATCAAATAGAGAGAGATCAGATATGTTAAAAGTAGCCGAAACATTGTACTCACCTGGAAGGTCCAACTTGTAAGCATTGTCGTACATTGTACTCACCTGGAAGGTCCAACTTGTAAGCATTGTCGTTTATCTTTTCAATCACTTGAAATGGACCATCGCCCCTCGGTTGCAACTTGGACTTTCTTTGCTCCGAAAACCGCTCTTTCCTAAGGTGCACTCAAACCCAATCTCCTGGCTTGAATGTCACGCGCTTTCTACCTTTGTTCGCTTGCGACGCAACCAACTTACTTTTGTTTTCAATTTACGCTTTTACCTTTTCATGGAGTGACTTAATCAATTCCACCTTCTTTTTGCCATCTAAACCACCACGTTCATTCACTGGTAAAGGAGTTAAATCCAAAGGAGTTAGTGGATTAAAACCATATACAATTTCAAATGGAGAATATGATGTAGTAGAGTGAACAGCTCGATTGTATGCAAATTCAACAAATGGTAGACACTCCTCCCAACTCTTCAAATTTTTATTGATTACTGTGCGTAACAATTGTGTCATAGTCCTATTCACTACCTCCGTTTGCCCATCTGTTTGTGGGTGACAAGTTGTGGAAAATAGTAACTTAGTGCCTAACTTACCCCACAAAACTCTCCAAAAGTGACTCAAAAATTTGACATCTCGATCCGACACTATGCTTCTAGGAACCCCATGTAAATGGACAATCTCTCTAAAGAATAAGTCAGCAATGTTCGTGGCATCATCAGTTTTGTGACACGGTATAAAATGTGCCATTTTGCTGAACCTATCCACAACCATAAAAATAGAATCCCGACCTCTCTTAGTCCTAGGTAAACCCAAAATAAAGTCCATCGAGATATCAACCCAAGGCTCACTAGGTGTAGGTAAAGGTGTGTACAAACCTTGTGGTAAAACCTTAGATTTAGTCTTTTTACAACCTATGCATCTACTACAAATTCGCTGAACATCACTTTTCATCTTAGGCCAATAAAAATGCTCCTTCAATACATCTAAAGTCTTTTGAATCCAAAAGTGTCCCATCAATCCACCACTATGTGCCTCCCTTACTAACAATTCTTGAATAGAACAATTAGGAACACATAACCTATTTTCCCGAAACAAATACCCCTCATGTCTAAAGAACCTATCAATCGCCCCCTTAATGCATGACAAATAAATATCAGAAAAATCAACATCTTTTCCATATAATTCCTTAATATGTTCAAACCCAAGTAATTTAGAATTAAGAGTAGTTAGCAAGACGTAACTTCGAGACAACGCATCCGCCACCACATTTTCCTTACCTTGTTTATACCTAATGACATATGGAAAGGTCTCAATGAATTCCATCCACCGAGCATTCCTCTTGTTCAATTTACCTTGTCCCCGCAAGTGCTTTAATGACTCATGATTGGTGTGTATTACGAACTCCTTCGGCCATAGATAATGTTGCCAAGTCTCCAATGCTCCAACAAGTGCATAAAGTTCTTTGTCATATGTAGGATAATTTAAAGCCACTCCACTCAATTTCTCGCTAAAGTATGCAATAGGCCTCCGATCCTACATTAAAACTGCTCCAATCCCTATTCCTGATGCATCACACTCAATCTCGAATGTTTTATCAATGTTAGGTAATGCCAAAACAGGTACTTCACACAATCTACCTTTAATAGTATTAAATGTAAGTTCCTGTTCATCACCCCAATGAAAACCTACACTCTTTTTAACTACTTCCGTGAGTGGTGCAGTGATAGTGCTAAAATTCTTTACAAATCGCCTATAAAAACTAGCCAAACCATGAAAACTCGTAACTTCCGTTATGCTTTTAGGTGTCGGCCAATCTCCAATAGCTTTTATCTTTTCATCGTTTACTTCTACCCCATTAGCACTAACCACAAATCCAAGAAATATAACTCTATCCATACAAAATGTGCATTTTTTAAGATTAGCATAGAGTTGTTCTTTCCTTAAAACAATTAGTACAGATTTTAAATGTTCCAAATGCTCTCCTAGGTTTTTGCTATAGATTAAGATGTCGTCAAAATAAACCACAACACATTTTCCTATAAAAGCACGTAAAACATGATTCATTAAACGCATAAAAGTGCTAGGTGCATTTGTGAGTCCAAACGACATAACCAACCATTCATATAAACCATATTTAGTTTTAAAAGCCATTTTCCATTCATCACCCTCCTGCATACGAATTTGATGATACCCACTTTTTAAATCAATTTTAGAAAATATGCAAGCACCATGTAATTCATCAAGCATGTCATCTAACCTAGGTATAGGGTGATGATACTTTACCATTATGTTGTTGATAGCCCTACAATCCACGCACATTCGCCATGTTCCATCCTTTTTTGGTACAAGCAAAATCAGTACCGCACAAGGACTCATGCTTTTCCTCACGTATCCTTTCCTCATCAACTCCTCCACTTGCCTTTGAAGTTCCTTAGTCTCCTCAGGATTACTTTGATAAGCCGATCGATTTGGAATGACAGCTCCGGGTATGAAGTCAATTTGATGTTCAATGCCTCGAATAGGCGGCAATCCACTTGGTGCATCCTCCGAAAATACATTGTCGAATTCCTGCAACAAAGACTTAGCCAAACTAGGGAGGGGTAGGTTAGTTTCCCCAAAATTGAGGAGTGATTCCTTATAAACGAACACGATCATCTCTTTCCTCTCAACTACCGCCCTCCTCAAATCACTCTCTTTTGCAAAGAAATTCGCTCGTGTTTTCTCTCTTCTCTTGGGGCACTCTCTTTCTTTTCTCTCTTGTGATTGCTCTCTCTCTTTTTCTCTCTAATGGCTATCTCAACATTTTCTCTTTTTTTCTCCAACTCACTATTTGCTCTCATTTTTTCTAACTCTTTTGCTCTCCTCTCTTCCTCACTTCTCAATTTTAATTGGTCCTCATAGACTTGCACCGGTGTTAATGGCACAAGAGTAATGATCCTTCCATCCTTAATGAAACTATATCGATTTTGTACCCATCATGCATAGCCTTCCTATCGTATTGCCATGGTCGCCCCAATAAAATATGTCCCTCTTGCATTGGCACCACATCACACACTAACTCGTCCTTATAACTCCCAATTGACAAATTTAGTAACACCCTTCAATTCACCCTCACCTCGCCACTCTCATTCAACCATTACAATTTATAAGGTCTCGGGTGTCTCAACAATGTTAAACCCAATTTTTCTACAAGAGATACACTAGCTACATTAGTGCAACTACCACCATCAATTATAACATACATACCGTATTGTTGACGTGGCATCGAGTGTGGAAAATGTTCTCCCGTTGCAACTCCAAGTCATCCGCTTTGACTTGAGTAGTGAGAGCTCGCCTTGTGACTAATAGATCCACAATCGGCCCTTCAACTTTTTCTTCTTCACTAACGCCCTCCAACGCCGGCATGTCATCAAACTCGCCATCACTATCGCTCACAATCTCTCCATTATCCTGTAACACCATCGCCCGTTTGTTTGGACATTGAGAAGCAATATGCCCTGTTCCCAAACACCTAAAACATTTGATGTCCCGATTGCGCGACGGTTGTGCCTCCAGTTTTGATATTGGTTTGCTTGCATTTTCATCCTTGCCCTTTTGCCAATCATTTTTACCTCTAGGTGCAACCCCCATTTTTGTTGTTGTCATCCCACTTCTATTTCCATGTTGGATTAGGAGCCGAAGTACCTAATGATTGCCTAGATGTCCCCTTCCTCTTCAATTGCCTCTCGACTTTCATTGCCACATGTAACATGTCCTCGATTTCCACATAGTGTTGCAACTCTACAACATTTGCAATATCCCGATTTAACCCATTCAAGAACCGTGCCATGGTAGCTTCCCGATCTTCCTCCACATTAGCCCGAATCATAAGAATTTCCATCTCCTTGTGATAATCCTCTACGCTTTTCGATCCTTGGTACAAACCTTGCAATTTTTTATGGATTTCCCAATAATGGTGACTCAAAACAAACCTCCTCCTCATCAACATCTTCAACTCATCCCAAGTGCTAATTGGCCTTTCCCGACCCCTACGCCGTGATGTCAGTACTTGATCCCACCAAGATATCGCGTAATCTACAAATTCAAGCACCGCCAAATTTACCTTTTTCTCCTCCGAATAATTATAGCACTCGAAAATCATCTAAACCTTTCTTTCCCAATCTAAATATCCTTTCGGGTCGCTTCTCCCCTTAAATTGCGGAATAGTCATTTTAATACTTCCAAAATTTCCATCTACTTCATCTCCCAAGTTATTTCTACCCCGTCTTTCCATCCTATCACCCCTATGCCTCGCTCGACCCATGTCAATGTCATTTTCATCAAAATCATCCTCATCACTACGATACTCATCCCTCCTTCCTCTCCTAGATTCACGCCTACCCGACTCCCCAACATTAGACATCTCCACTTGTCCCCGGCTAAGATTAGCAATTGTAGTACCCATTTGTGCCATCCATTCCCCTTGCCTATCCACCTTCTCCCTAATATCACCAAGAACCCTTTCAAACCTCCTTACCATGTCCTCTGACGCATTGTTGTCATCACCATTTTGGCTTGAATTAGAACCTTCTCTTTCCAACATCATATCACACAACTTTTTTATGCCTCACAAAGATTTCACTCGGAACTATGGCTTTTCCCCTCTATTAAACTCACCACTCGGCCTTTTACCACTTTTTTTTTTACTCCTTGATGAAAGAAGGTGAGTAAACTACCAACAACTCAACAAAACGACGAAAAGAAAATAAGAATGAAGAAAAACTAAGAAAGAAAAATTAACGACCCAAACAAATAAAGAAAAGATATAACCTTCAATTAATTTGGAGCCAAAGCTCTGATACCAACTGATGCAAACCGCGTACCAACGTTGACTACAAAACCCACAACAACATTGACGAACCCAAGAAAGCTAAATTAATCCAAAGTTTAGGATTAACCCAAAAGAAAGTCGAACCAAAAAACCCAACAAGAACGACGCTTGAAAGACCCCTTGATCATGTAATCCAAGAATTAAATCTGGTTGTTTGAATGTCACAAGTTAACACTTGATAAGTTTGAAATTGTTCAATGAAGAACGATGAAGAGAAGACAATACGCCTCACTTTAATTCAATATCAATAATGTCAAAGGTTTTTAACAATTGAATGGAAACTCCTATTTATACTAAACCTGAAAACTAGGTAAAAATCGTGCAAAAGTCAAGTATAATCTCCAAAATATGGAAAAGAATCAAAATCTAACAAAATATGAAAAATTGCCAAAATTGGAAAATTCGCCAATTTTTTTGGCCTGTGCGGTCGCATGGTTCAACTGAAATTGTACTTTTGATTTTTGGTATGCATGTGTGCGGCCGCATGTGGTTTTGCCTGTGCGGCCGCATGGTGTTGTCTTCAGCCTCCACTTTCGTCGCTTGACAACGAATTGATCCAAGTTGATTCGGCTTTCGACCCGAACATGAAAGTTGCTCCATTTTGAGTCCCGAACATGGTTCCATCAATGGTTTCTTGAACGAGAAATCCCATCACTTGTTTCACTTACTTTGCCCTTGATTGCGTCATTGGTTCGCCATCGACTATCAATGGGTCTCGTCTCGCACTTGCCCTTGATTGCGTCATTGGTCTTGCCATCGACTACATGTACACTATGGTGTACACACCTAAGTTTATACTTTGCCATGTGACATTACCCTGTTGGACAGTTTAAATTTCAAATAGTTTTCCCATCCAATTGATACTTGACAACAATGCAAGCCTCAAACAACTTGTCTAAAATCAGTGTACAAATCGCAAAGTTCAATCGGTATGAACCTTGCTACATGAACACTATGGTGCACACTTTAGTTCACAAATTGCAACGTGACATTGCCCTATTGGACAGTTTAAATTTCAAACAGTTTTTCCATGCAATTGACACTTGATAACAATGTAAGTGTCAAACAACATGTCAAAAATCAGTGGACAAATAGCAAAGTTCTATCGGTAAGGACCTTGCTACATGTAAACAAAGTTCAATCGGTAAGGACCTTGCTACATGTAAACTATGATGTACACTTTAGTTTACACTTTGCCACGTGATATTACCCTATTGGACAATTTAAATTTCAAACAGTTTTTCCATCTTATTGACACTTGACAACAATGCAAGTGTCAAATAACATGTCAAAAATCAGTGTACAAATAGCAAAGTTCTATCGGTGAGGACCTTGTTACATGTAAACTAAGTCTAATCGGTAAGGACCTTGCTACATGTAAACTATGATGTACACTTTAGTTTACACTTTGTCATGTGACATTACCCTATTGGACAGTTTAAATTCAAACAATTTTTCCATCCAATTGATACTTGACAACAATGCAAGTCTCAAGAAATGTGTTAAAAATTAGTGTACAAATAGCGAAGTTCAATCAGTATGAACCTTGCTATATGTACACTATGGTGTACACACTTACGTTAACACTTTGCCACGTAGTATTACCCTGCTTGACAGTTTAAATTTCAAATAGTTTTCCCATCCAATTGACACTTGACAACGATGCAAGTGTTAAAAAAGTATCAAAAATCAGTGTACAAATAGCAAAGTTCAATCGGTAAGGACCTTGCTACATGTAAACTATGGTATACACTTTAGTTTACACCTTGCCACGTGACATTACCTTGTTGGACAATTTAAATTTCGAACGGTTTTCCCATCTAGTTGACACTTCACAACAATACAAGTGTCAAACAACGTGTTGAAAATTAGTGTACAAATTATAAAGTTCAATTGGTAAGGACCTCTCTACATGTAAACTGTGGTGCCTTTAGTTTGTAGTTTGCCACGTGACATTAAACTGTTGGATAGTTTAAATTTCAAACCGTTTTCCCACCCAATTGACACTTGACAACAATGCAAGTGTCAAACAACGTGACAAATATCAGTGTACAAATAGGAAAGTTCTATCGGTAAGGACCTTCCCTCATGTACACTATGGTGTACACTTTAGAATATACTTTGCCACGTGATATTATCCTGTTGGACAGTTTAAATTTCAAATAATTTTCCCATTCAATTAACACTCGACAACAATGTAAGTGTCAAACAACATGTCTAAAATCAGTGTATAAATAGTAAAGTTCAGTCTGTAAGGAACTTGCTACATGTACACCATGGTGTACACTTTAGTTTACACTGTGCAACGTGACATTGCACTATTGAACAGTTTAAATTTCAAACTATTTTCTCATCCAATTACAACTTGAAAATAATGCAAGTGTCAAACATCGTGTCTTAAATCAGTGTACAAATAGCGAAGTTCTATCGATAAGGACTGTGACGCCCCGAACTTAAACTTTGAGGGTCACGTACTAAACATAATAAATTCTGCCTTTGGTACATGTAAATACTCTTAAATAGAAGTATTTCATGTTAAGAACTTATTTTCAACTCGGTAAAATAATTCTTATAAAATTTGATAGCCGACAAAAGTGCATGTCGACAATAAATTATACTTTACATATACGGCCTCGGCATTATCAAGGTTAGTTGGGGCAGCAAGTTTGACAGTTTTTATAAAATTCATCCCAACTCCGTTTTCTATGAAATTTGTGGCATTAGAAAGATAATTTCAAGTCGTTTTCTAGGTTAAAATATGAAAATTTTCCAAGATCATATGATATAGATGTTTTACTGAAAACAGTAAAGTATTACACAGGAAATCCAGAATGACCCCTTGACGTTAAAACCTTGATAACTCAGGCCATAGATATCCAAATTGAGTGATTCCTTCGGCAATATTTAGAAAACTCAAAGATTAAAACATACATATTTTTAGAGTTTCAAATGGACTTTTATAGGGTTAGAAACATCATTTTTAAATTGACTCCAGAAACTGTCCCGTTTCTGCCTTTTGTCTCTTGCAAGGAAAATAAACTATAAAAACGTCTCTTAACATAACATGAGGGATATAATTATAAAATTTACTATTAACACGATATTACATCATGTCATGTACATATTTTTACATAGTACCATAAAAAAAAAAAGATGGAAACACAGTCATCAAGCAAAACATACAAAAGAAAACTTTCGGTACGAAACATCTGTCCTTAATCCATCATCGCTTAAGCCAACTAACTTCCATCAATCCAAACAATCATGGATCTGAAAATTTAGCTTAACATACTATGAGTATAAGAAATACTCAGTAAGATACCATGCTTGGATTTTTATCATGATAATACTACACAAAAGAATGCAATCAAACCCATACTTGCACATTCCGGCTTGCCGGTGCCCTTCGGACTTGTCCTAAGGCATAAATAGATATCTAACTTTGTGGACTTGTCCACCATAATCATATTGTGGTTTTTCATGCATAGTTTAAGCATAAATATTACCATGAAGATCATATTCTTTAAGCATAGAAAGTATCTTACCGTAAAATTTGAAGATCTTCGATTGAAATGTAAATTGGAAGTGCTAGTCTTACTTCCTTCCCTTTCCTTTCTTATTTTCGGTTTTTGCTCTCTTTTTAAGTGTATAAGTGTTTTGTAAAATGAAGGAAATCTCTCTATGGCAATAGATATGGATGTATTTATATATATATAAAGATAAGGATAAGGCTTGATATTTTTTTTTTCTTCTTTTCTCTAGCCACCGCCTCACCCCTTTTTCTCCCCTTTTTCTCTTTTTTTTTCTTTACTTGTACACATGTTTGATCTATTATCTAAGTGTATGGTGATGATGGATAACAAGTGGGTTGATTATAGGGTAATAAGTGGCCTTAAAACCTAGATTTACAAAGGAAACCTCTCATCTTTTCAACTAATATAATCTAAACCCTCTAACTTTCATTGTTAGCAAAGTGTATCCAAAATTTAAACTTATATCCAACTTACATATTCAAAAATTGTCGATTGTAAAATAATTTAATCGTTTGGTCAATTGAAATTCTAACAAAATAATCCACTTCATTCAAATCCAAACTTGCCTTAAGTTTCGACTAACTAATAATCACTTCATACATACACAACCTTTGACACTTCATGCCTACATTCATTAACTACCTCTAACATTAACCACTACAAAGGTGGTGTCCCCTTTTACCTTATGGCCAAAAATAGTATTGAAAGTTAAATCGCTATCCCAAAGAAATTTAAACGAGCATAAAATTTCGGAGTATTACAAGGACCTTGTCACATGTACACTATGGTGTACAGTTTAGTTTGTACTTTACCACATGACATTACACTGTTGGATAGTTTAAATTTCAAACAGTTTTCCAATCCAATTGACACTTGACAACAATGCAAGTGTGAAACAACGTGATGAAAATCAATGTAAAATAGGAAAGTTCTATCGGTAAGGACCTTCCATCATGTACACTATGGTATACACTTTAGTTTACACTTTGCCACGTGAGATTACCTTGTTGGACAATTTAAATTTCGAACAGTTTTCCCATCCAGTTGACACTTGACAACAATACAAGTGTCAAACTACGTGTCGAAAATTAGTGTACAAATTATAAAGCTCAATTGGTAAGGACCTTTCTACATGTAAACTGTGGTGCCTTTAGTTTGTAGTTTGCCACGTGACATTAAACTGTTGGATAGTTTAAATTTCAAACTGTTTTCCCACCCAATTGACACTTGACAACAATGCAAGTGTCAAATAACGTGACGAAAATCAGTGTACAAATAGGAAAGTTATATCAGTAAGGAGCTTCCCTCATGTACACTATGGTGTACACTTTAGAATACACTTTGTCACGTGATACTATCCTGTTGGACAGTTTAAATTTCAAACAATTTTTCCATCCAATTAACACTTGACAATAATGTAAGTGTCAAACAACGTGTCTAAAATCAGTGTACAAATAGTAAAGTTTAGTCGGTAAGGAACTTGCTACATGTACACCATGGTGTACATTTTAGTTTACACTATGCAACGTGACATTACACTGTTAGACAGTTTAAACTTCAAACTATTTTCTCATCCAATTGCGACTTGAAAACAATGCAAGTGTCAAACAACATGTCATAAATCAGTGTACAAATAGCATAGTTCTATCGATAAGGACCTTGTCACATGTACACTATGGTGTACAATTTAGTTTGTACTTTACCACATGACATTACACCGTTGGATAGTTTAAATTTCAAACCATTTTCCAATCCAATTGACACTTACATCAATGAAAGTGTCAAACAACGTGCCCAAAATCAGTGTACAAATAGCAAAGTTTAATCCGTAAGGATCTTGCTGCATGTACACTATGCTGTACACACTTAAGTTTCCACTTTGCAACATGACATTACCCTGTTGGACAGTTTAGATTTCAAACATTTTTCCCATCCAATTGACACTTGACAACAGTTCGAGTGTCAAACAATGTGCCAAAAATCAGTGTACAAATTGCAAAGTTCAATCGATAAGAACCTAGCTACATGTACACTATGGTCTACACTTTTGTTTACACTTTGCAACGTGACATTACCCTGTTGGACAGTTTATATTTCAAATAGTTTTCCGATCCAATTAACACTTGACAACAATGTAAGTGTCAAACAACGTGCCGAAAATCAGTGTACAAATAGCAAAGTTCAATCGGTAAGGACTTTGCTCTATGTACTCCATGGTGTACACTTTAGTTTACACTTTGCCACTTGACATTACACGGTTGGACTATTTAACTTTCAAATTATATTCCAATCCAATTGACACTTGACAACAATGTAAGTGTCAAACAACGTGTCAAACATCAGTGTAAAAATAGCAAAGTTCAATCGGAAAGGACCCTATCACACGTACACTGTGCTGTACACTTTATTTTGTACTTTGCCACGTAATATTACACTATTGGATAGATTAAATTACAAGCCATTTTCCCATCCAATTGACACTTGACAACAATGCAAGTGTCGAACAACGTGTCGAAAATCAGTGTACAAATAGCAAAGTTCAATCCATAAGGACCTTACTACATGTATACCATGGTGTGCACTTTAGTTTACACTTTGTCACGTGAAATTACACTGATGGACAGTTTAAATTTCAACAGTTTTCTCATCCAATTAACACTAGACAATAATGTAAGTGTTGAACAACGTGTTAAAAATCGATGTACAAACAGCAAAGATCAATCGATAAGAATCTTACGACATATACACTATGGTGTACAATCTAGTTTACACTTTGCCACATGTCATTACCCTTTTGGACAGTTTAAATTTCAAACAGTTTTTCCATCCAATTAGCACTTGACAACAATGCAAGTGCCAAACAACATGCCGAAAATTAGTGTACAAATAGCAAAGTTCAAATCATAAGGACCTTGCTACATGTATACCACGGTGTGCACTTTAGTTTACACTTTGCCACGTGAAATTACACTGTTGGACAGTTTAAATTTCAAACAGTTTTCTCATCCAATTGACCCTTGACAACAATGCAAGTGTCAAACAACGTGTTAAAAAGAGGAGTATAAATAGTAAAGATCAATCGGTAAGAACCTTGCGACATGTACACTATGGTGTACACTCTAGTTTACACTTCGCCACGTATCAATACCCTTTTGGACAGTTTAAATTTCAAACATTTTTCTCATCCAATTGGCACTTGACAACAATTCAAGTGTAAAACAACGTGTCGAAAATCAGTGTACAAATGAGAAAGTTCAATCGGTAAGGGCCTTGTTACATGTACACCATGGTGTACACCTTAGTTTACACTTTGCTACGTGACATTATACTATTGGGCAGTTTAAATTTCAAATAGTTTTCCCATCTAACTGATACTTCACAACAATGCAAGTGTCAAACAACGTATCAAAAATTAGTGCAAAAATAGCAAAGTTTAATCAGTAAGAACACTCCTACATGTAAACTATTGTGTACATTTTGGTCTACACTTTTCCACGTGACATCACCCCGTTGGACAATTTAAATTTCAAACAGTTTTCCCATCCAATTGACACTTGACAACAATGCAAGTATCAAACAACGTGTCGAAAATAGCTAAGTTCAATCGACAAGGACCTTGCTACATGTACACTATGGTGCACACTTCAGTTTGCACTTTCTCACATGACATTACCCTGTTGGATAGTATAAATCACAAGCAGTAGTCCCATCCAATTAACACTTGACAGCAATGCAATTATTAAACCACGTGTCAAAAATCAGTGTACAAATAGCAAAGTTCAATCGATAAAAACCTTGCTATATGTACACTAGGGTGCAAACTTTAGTTTAGACTTTGCCACATGACATTACCCTATTGGACACTTTAAATTTCAGACCGTTTTTCCAACCAATTGACACTTGACAATAATGTAAGTCTCAAACAACGAGTCAAAAATCAGTGCACAATTAGCACAGATCAATCGATAAGAACCTTGTGACATGTACACTATGGTGTACACTTTAGTTTACACATTGCCACATGACATCACACCGTTGGACAGTTTAAATTTAAAATAGTTTTCACATCCAATTGACACTTCATAGCAATGCAAGTGTCAAACAACGTGCCGAAAATCAGTATACAAATCGCAAAGTTCAATTGGTAAGAACTTTGTTATATGTACACTTTAGTTTACACTTTACAACGTGACATTACCCTGTTGGACAATTCAAATTTCAAATAGTTTTCCCATCCAATTGACACTTGACAATAATGCAAGTGTCAAACAACGTGTTGAAAATCAGTGTACAAACAACAAAGTTCAATCGGTAAGAACCTTGCTACATGTACACTATGGTCTACACTTTAGTTTACACTTTGTAACGTGACATTACCCTGTTGGATAATTTCAATTTCAAACAGTTTTCCCATCCAATTGACACTTAACAACAATGCTAGTGCGAAACAAAGTGTCAGAAATCAGTGTACAAATAGTAAATTTCCATTGTTAAGAACCTTGCTACATGTACACATTGGTGTACACTTTAGTTTGCACATTGCAGCGTGACATTACTCTGCTGGACCGTTTAAATTTCAAACAGTTTCCCATCCAATTAACAGTTGACAACAATACAAGTGTCAAGCAACGTGTCAAAAATTAGTGTACAAATTGCAAAGTTCAATCGGTAAGGACGTTTCTACATGTAAACTGTGGTGTACCCTTTAGTTTGTACTTTGCCACGTCACATTACATTGTTGAATAGTTTAAATTTCAAACCAGTTTCCCAGCCAATTGACACTTGACAACAATGCAAGTGTCAAACAACGTGACGAAAATTAGGGTAAAAATAGGAAAGTTCTATGGGTAAGGACCTTCCCTCATGTACACTATGGTGTACACTTTATAATACACTTTGCCACGTGACATTACTCTGTTTAAATTTCAAACAATTTTTCCATCCAATTGACACTTGACAACAATGCAAGTGTCAAACAACGTGTCGAAAATCAGTGTACAAATAGCAAAGTTCAATTGGTAAGGACCTTGTCACATGTGAACAATGGTGTAAACTTTAGTTTACACTTTGCCACGCGACATTACCCTGTTGGACATTTTACATTTCACTTTAGTTTACACTTTGCCATGTGACATTAACCTGCTAGATAGTTTATATTTCAAACATTTTTCCCATCCAATTAACACTTGACAACAATGCAAGTGTCAAACAATGTGACAAAAATCAGTGTACGAATAGCAAAGTTCAATCGGTAAGGACCCTGCTACATGTACCCCATGGTGTACACTTTAGTTTACACTTTGCCACGTGACATGGCACTGTTGGACTGTTTAACTGTCAAACTATTTTCCCATCCAATTGACACTTAACAACAATGTAAGTGTCAAACAACTTGTCAAACATCAATGTACAAATAGCAAAGTTCAATCGGAAAGGACCCTATCACATGTACACTGTGGTGTACACTTTAGTCTGTACTTTACCATGTGACATTACACTATTGGATAGATTAAATTACAAACCGTTTTCCCATCCAATTGACACTTGACAACAATACAAGTGTCAAACAACATGCCAAAATCAGTGTACAAATGGCAAAGTTCAATCCATAAAGACCTCACTACATGTACACAATGGTGTGTACTTTAGTTTACACATTGTCATGTAAAATTACACTGTTGGACAGTTTAAATTTAAAACAGTTTTCTTATCCAATTGACACTTGACAAGAATGCAAGTGCCAAAGAACGTGTTAAAAATCAGTGTACAAATAGCAAAGATCTATCGGTAAGAACCTTACGACATGTACACTATGGTGTACACTCTAGTTTACACTTTTCCACGTGTCATTATCCTTTTGGACAGCTTAAATTTCCAACATTTTTCCCATCCAATTGACACTTGACAACAATTCAAGTGTCAAACAACGCGTCGAAAATTAGTGTACAAATGGGAAAGTTCAATCGGTAAGGACCTTCCCTCATGAACACTATGCTCTACACTTTAGAATACACTTTGCCACGTGACATTACCCTGTTGGACAATTTAAATTTTAAACAATTTTCCCATCCAATTGTCACTTGACAACAATGCAATTGTCAAACAGCGTGTCGAAAATCAGTGTACAAATAGCAAAGTTCAATCGGTAAGGACCTTGCTATATGTACACCATGGTGTACACTTTATTTTACACTTTGCTATGTGACATTACACTGTTGGACAATTTAAATTTCAAACAATTTTCCCATCTAACTGATACTTCACAACAATGCAAGTGTTAAACAATGTATCAAAAATCAGTGAACAAATAGCAAAGTTCAATCGGTAAGAACCTTGCTACATGTACACTATTGTGTATATTTTGATTTACACTTTTCCACGTGACATCATGCTGTTGGACAGTTTAAATTTCAAACAGTTTTTCCATCCAATTGACACTTGAGAACAATCCAAGTATCAAACAAGTTGCCAAAAATCAGTGTACAAATAGCTAAGTTCAATCGGTAAGGACCTTGCTACATGTACACTTCAGTTTACACCTTCCCACATGACATTATAAATTACAAACAGTAGTCCCATCCAATTGACACTTGACAACAATGCAAGTGTTAAACAACGTGTCAAACATCAGTATACAAATAGGAAAGTTCAATCGGTAAGAACCTTGCTATATGTACACTATGGTGTAAACTTTAGTTTACACTTTGCCACGTGACATTACACTGTTGGACACTTCAAATTTCAAACAGATTTCCCATCCAATTGACACCTGGCAACAATGTAAGTGTCAAACAACGTGTAAAATCGGTGTACAAATAGCGAAGACCAATCGGTAAGAACCTTGCGACTTGTAAATTATGGTGTACACTCTAGTTTACACTTTGCCACGTGCCATTGCCTTTTGGACATTTTAAATTTCAAATAGTTTTCCCATCCAATTGGCACTTGTCAACAATACAAGTGTCAAACAACGTGCCAAAAATAAGTGTACAAGTAGCAAAGTTCAATTCTTAGAGACCTTGCCACATGTACACCATGATGTGCACTTTAGTTTACACTTTGCCACGTGAAATTACACTGTTGGACAGTTTAAATTTCAAACATTTGTCTCATCCAATTAACACTTGACAACAATGTAAGTGTCAAACAACGTGCTAAAAATCGGTGTACAAATAGCAAAGATCAATCGGTAAGAACCTTGTGACATCTACACTATGGTGTACACTCTAGTGTTCACTTTTCCACGTGTCATTACCCTTTTGGACATTTTAAATTTCAAACGGTTTTCCCATACAATTGGCACTTGACAACAATTCAAGCATCAAACAACGTGTTGAAAATCAGTGTACAAATGGGAAAGTTCTATCGGTAAGGACCTTCCCTCATGTACACTATAGTCTACACTTTAGAATACACTTTGCCACGTGACATTACCCTGTTGGAAGGTTTAAATTTCAAACAATTTTCCCATCCAATTGACACTTGACAACAATACAGCTGTCAAACAGCATGTCGAAAATCAGTGTACAAATAGCAAAGTTCAATCGGTAAGGACCTTGCTACATGCACATCATGGTGAGCACTTTAGTTTACACTTTGCTACGGGACATTACACTGTTGGACAGCTTAAATTTCTAATAGTTTTTCCATCTAACTGATACTTCACACCAATTCAAGTGTCAAACAACATATCAAAAACCAGTGCACAAATACCAAACTTCAATCGGTAAGAACCTTGCTACATGTACACTATTGTGTGCATTTTGGTTTACACTTTTCCACGGGACATCACCCTGTTGGACAGTTTAAATTTCAAACAGTTTTCCCATCCAACTGACACTTGACAACAATGCATGTATCAAACAACATGCCGAAAATTCGTGTATAAATAGCAAAGTTCAATCGGTAAGGACATTGCTACATGTACACCATGGTGTACACTTTAGTTTACACTTTGCTATGTGACATTATACTGTTGGACAATTTAAATTTCAAATAGTTTTCCCATCTAACTGATACTTCACAACAATGCAAGTGTCAAACAACGTATCAAAAATCAGTGCACAAATAGCAAAGTTGAATCGGTAAGATCCTTGCTACATGTACACTATTGTCTATATTTTGGTTTACACTTTTCCACGTGACATCACCCTGTTAGACAGTTTAAATTTCAAATAGTTTTCCCATCCAATTAACACTTGACACAATTGAAGTATCAAACAACTTACCAAAAATCAGTGTACAAATAGCTAAGTTCAATAGGTAAGGACCTTGATACATGTACACTACGGTGTACACTTCAATTTACACTTTCCCATGTGACATTACCCTATTTGATAGTATAAATTACAAACAGTAGTCCCATCCAATTAACACTTGATAACAATACAAGTGTTAAACAACGTGTCAAAAATCAGTGTACAAATAGCAAAGTTCAATCGGTAAGAACCTTGCTATATGTACACTATGGTGTAAACTTTAGTTTATACTTTACCACGTGACATTACCCTACAAGACACTTTACATTTCAAACAGTTTTCCCAGCCAATTAACACTTGACAACAATGCAAGTGTCAAACAACGTGTTAAAAATTAGTGTACAAATAGCAAAGACCAATCGATAAGAACCTTGCGACATGTACACTATGGTGTACACTCTAGTTTACACTTAGCCATGTGTCATTACCCTTTTGGACATTTTAAATTTCAAACAATTTTTTCCATCCAATTGGTACTTGACAACAGTACAAGTGTCAAATAACATGCCGAAAATCAGTGTACAAATAGCAAAGTTCAATTCATAGGGACCTTGCTACATGTACACCGTGGTGTGCACTTTAGTTTACACTTTGCCACGTGAAATTACACTGTTAGATAGTTTAAATTTCAAAGAATTCTCTCATCCAATTGACACTTGACAACAATGCAAGTGTCTAACAACGTGTTAAAAATCGGTGTACAAATAGCAAAGATCAATCGGTAAGAACCTTGTGACATGTACACTATGGTGTACACTCTAGTTTACACATTTCTACGGGTTATTACCATTTTGGATAGTCTAAATTTCAAACAGTTTTCCCATCCAATTGGCACTTGAAAACAATTCAAGTGTCAAACAACGTGTCGAAAATAAGTGTACAAATGGGAAATTTCTATCGATAAGGACCTTCCCTGGTCTACACTTTAGAATACACTTTGCCACGTGACATTACCCTGTTGGACAGTTTAAATTTCAAATAATTTTCCCATCCAATTGACACTTGAAAACAGTCCAACCGTTAAATAGCATGTCAAAAATCAGTGTACAAATAACAAAGTTCAATCGGTAAGGACCTTGCCACATGTACACCATGGTGTACACTTTAGTTTACGCTTTCCTACGTGACATTAAACTGTTGGACAATTTAAATTTCAAACAGTTTTCCCATCTAACTAATACTTCACAACAATGCAAGTGTCAAACAACATATCAAAAATCAGTACACAAATAGCAAAGTTCAATTGTTAAGAACCTTGCTACATGTACACTATTGTGTACATTTTGGTTTACACTTTTCCACGTAACATCACCCTGTCGGACAGTTTAAATTTCAAATAATTTTCCCATCCAATTGACACTTGACAAGAATGCAAGTATCAAACAACGTACCAAAAATCAGTAAACAAATAGCTAAGTTCAGTCGGTAAGGATCTTGCTACATGTACACTATGGTGTACACATCAGTTTACTCTTTCCCACGTGACATTACCCTGTTGGACAGTATAAACTAAAAACAGTAGTCCCATCCAATTGACACTTGACAACAATGCAAGTGTTAAATAACGTGTTAAAAATCAGTGTACAAATAGCAAAGTTCAATCGGTAAGAACCTTGCTATATGTACACTATGGTGTACACTTTAGTTTATACTTTGCCACGTGACATTACTCTATTGGACAGTTTAAATTTTAAACAATTTTCCCATCCAATTGACACCTGGCAACAATGCAAGTGTCAAACAACGTGTCGAAAATCAGTGTACAAATCGCAAAGTTCAATAGGTAAGGTTCTTGCTACGAGTACACCATGGTGTACACTTTAGTTTACACTTTGGCACGTGACATTATACTGTTGGACTGTTTAAATTTCAAACAATTTTCCCATTCAATTGACACTTAACAAAAATGCAAGTGCCAAACAACGTGTTAAAAATGAGTGTACAAATAGCTAAGTTCAATCGGTAAGAACCTTGCGACATGTACACTTTAGTTTACACTTTTTCACGTGACATTATCCTATTGGACAGTTTAAATTTCAAGTAGTTTTCCAATCCAATTGACGCTTGACGAAAATGTAAGTCTCAAACAACGTGTCAAAAATCATTGCACAAATAGCAAAGTTCAATCGGTGAGAACCTTGCGACATAAACACTATGGTGTACGCTTTAATTTGCACTTTGCCATGTGAAATTACCCTATTCGACAGTTTAAATTTCAAACAATTTTCCCATCCCATTAACACTTGACAACAATGCAAGTGTCAAACAACGTGTCAAAAATCAATGTACCAATAGCAAAGTTCAGTCGGTAAGAACCTTATTACATGTACACTATGGTGTACACTTTAGTTTATACTTTGCCACGTGACATTACTCTATTGGACAGTTTTAATTTAAAATAGTTTTTCCATCCAATTGACACTTGACAATAATGCAAGTGTCAAACAACATGTCAAAAATCAGTGTACGAATAGTAAAGTTCAATCCGTAAGGACCTTGCCACATGTACACTATGGTGTACACTTCAGTTTGTACTTTGCCACGTGATATTACACTGTTGGATAGTTTAAACTTCAAGCCATTTTCCCATCCAATTGACACTTGACAACAATGCAAGTGTCAATCGATGTGCCAAAAATCAGTGTACAAATAGCAATGTTCAATTCGTAAGGACCTTGCTACATGTACACCATGGTGTACACTTTAGTTTATACTTTACCACGTGACATTACACTGTTGGACTGTTTAAATTTCAGACAGTTTTGCTATCCAATTGACACTTGACAACAATGCAAGTGTCAAACAACGAGTCAAAAATCAGAGCACAAATAGCACAGATCAATCGATAAGATTAATGGTATACACTTTGGTTTATACTTTGCCACTTGACATCACCCTGTTGGACAGTTTAAATTTAAAGTAGTTTACACATCTAAATGACACTTAACAGTAATGCAAGTGTCAAACAACGTGCCGAAAATCAGTGTACAAATAGCAAAGTTCAATCAGTCAGGACCTTGCTACATGTATACTATGGTGATCACTTTAGTTTACACTTTGCCACATGACATTATCTTGTTGGACAGTTTAAATTTCAAACAGTTTTCCCATCCAATTTACACTTGACAACAATGTAAGTATCGAACGTGTCGAAAATCAGTGTACAAATAGCAAAGTTCAATCGGTAAGAACCTTCCTACATGTACACTTTAGTTTACACTTTACAACGTGACATTACTCTGTTGGACAGTTCAAATTTTCCCGTCCAATTGACACTTGACAATAATGCAAGTGTCAAACAATGTGTCGAAAATTAGTATACAAATGGCAAAGTTCAATCGGTAAGAACCTTGCTACATGTACACTATGGTGTATACTTTAGTTTACACTTTGCAATGTGACATTACCCTGTTGGATAGTTTAAATTTCAAATAATTTTCCCATCCAATTGACACTTGACAAGAATGCAAGTGTGAAACAAAGTGTCAAAAATCAGTGTACAAATAGTAAATTTCAATCGGTAAAAACCTTGCTACATGTACACTTTAGTTTACACTTTGCAGCGTGACATTACTCCGCTGGAATGTTTAAATTTCAAACAGTTTTTCCATCCAATTGACACTTGACAACAATGCAAGTTTCAAACAATGTGTCGTAATTATTATTGTACAAATTGCAAAGTTCAATCGGTAAGGACCTTTCTACATGAAAACTGTGGTGTACCCTTTAGTTTGTACTTTTCCACGTCACATTACGCTGTTGGATAGTTTAAATTTCAAACCATTTTCCCACCCAATTGACACTTGACAACAATGTAAGTGTCAAACAACGTGACGAAAATCAGTGTACAAATAGGAAAGTTCTATCGGTAAGGACCTTCCCTCATGTACACTATGGTATACACTTTATAATACACTTTGCCACGTGACATTACCCTGTTAGACAGTTTAAATTTCAAACAGTTTTTCCATCCAATTGACACTCAACAACAATGCAAGTGTCAAACA
Source organism: Olea europaea var. sylvestris (assembly GCF_002742605.1). Lineage (NCBI taxonomy): Eukaryota > Viridiplantae > Streptophyta > Magnoliopsida > Lamiales > Oleaceae > Olea > Olea europaea. The sequence goes on from NW_019235004.1 coordinate 265,331, forward strand.
ACGTGTCAAAAATCAATGTACAAATAGCAAAGTTCAATCAGTAAGGACCTTGCTACATGTGAACAATGGTGTAAACTTTAAATCTAAGCCTGGAGACCTGGGTGGGGTGCTTGCTTGTGACTGGAGTCTTTCTATATCTGGCTCTACCCAAACTTTTCTAGTTCACCCAAGATAAAGAATGTGGAGGTGAGTGGGAAAGGTCCCCTCTCAACTGGGTTAGGCGAGGGTCTGTCGAATGGGTTTACACTTTGTCATGTGATATTACCCTGTTGGACATTTTATATTTCACTTTAGTTTACACTTTGCCACGTGGCATTACCCAGTTGGACAGTTTATATTTCAAACATTTTTCCCATCCAATTAACACTTGACAACAATGCAAGTGTCAAACAGCGTGCTAAAAATCAATGTACAAATAACAAAGTTCAATGGGTAAAGAACTTGCTACATATACCCCATGGTGTACACTTTAGTTTACACTTTGCCACGTGACATTACACTGTTGGACTATTTATCTTTCAAACTATTTTTCCATACAATTGACACTTGACAACAATGAAACTGTCAAACATCATTGTAAAAATAGCAAAGTTCAATCGGAAAGGACCCTATCACTTGTACACTATGGTGTAAACTTTAGTTTGTACTTTGCCACGTGACATTACACTGTTGGATAGATTAAATTACAAACCATTTTCCCATTCAGTTGACACTTGACAGCAATGCAAGTGTCAAACAACGTGCTGAAAATCAGTGTACAACTAGCAAAGCTCAATCCATAAGGACCTTGCTACATGTACACCATAGTGTGCACTTTAGTTTACACTTTGCCACGTGAAATTACACTTTTGGACAGTTCAAATATCAAGCAGTTTTCTCATCCAATTGACACTTGACAATAATGCAAGTGTCAAACAATGTGTTAAAAATCGGTGTACAAATAGCAAAGATCAATTGGTAAGAACCTTGCGACATGTACACTATGGTGTACACTCTAGTTTACAATTTGCCACGTGTCAACAGTTTAAATTTCAAACTATTTTCCCAGCGAATTGGCATTTGACAACAATGCAAGTGTCAAACAATGTGCCAAAAATTAGTGTACAATAGCAAAGTTCAATCCATGAGGACCTTGCTACATGTACACCATGGTCTGCACTTTAGTTTATATTTTGTAGCCTGACATTACTCCGCTGGACAGTTTAAATTTCAAACAATTTTTCCATCCAATTGACACTTGACAACAATGTAAGTGTCAAACAATGTGTTGAAAATTAGTGTACAAATTGGAAAGTTCAATCGGTAAGGACCTTTCTACATGTAAACTGTGGTGTACCCTTTAGTTTGTACTTTGCCACGTCACATTAAACTGTTGGATAGTTTAAATTTCAAACCGTTTTCCCAACCAATTGACACTTGATAATAATGTAAGTGTCAAACAACGTGACAAAAATCGATGTACAAATAGGAAAGTTCTATCGGTAAGGACCTTCCCTCAAGTACACTATGGTGTACACTTTATAATAAACTTTGCCTCGTGACATTACCCTGTTGGACAGTTTAAATTTCAAATAATTTTCCCATCCAATTGACACTCGACAACAATGCAAGTGTCAAACAACGTGTCAAAAGTCAATGTACAAATAGCAAAGTTCAATCGGTAAGGACGTTGCTACATGTGAACAATGGTGCAAACTTTAGTTTACACTTTGCCACGTGACATTACCCTGTTGGACATTTTATATTTCACTTTAGTTTACACTTTGCCACGTGACATTATCCAATTGGACAGTTTATATTTCAAACATATTTCCCATCCAATTAACACTTGAAAACAATGCAAGTGTCAAACAACGTGTCGAAAATCAGTGTACAAATAGCAAAGTTCAATGGGCAAAGACCTTGCTACATGTACCCCATGGTGTACACTTTAGTTTACCCTTTGCCACATGGCATTACACTGTGGGACTGTTTATCTTTCAAACTATTTTTCCATCCAATTGACACTTGACAATAATGTAACTGTCAAACAACGTGTCAAACATCATTGTAAAAATAGCAAACTTCAATCGAAAATGACCCTATCACTTGTACACTATGGTGTAAACTTTAGTTTGTACTTTGCCACGTGACATTACACTGTTGGATAGATTAAATTACCAACCATTTTCCCATTCAGTTGACACTTGATAGCAATGCAAGTGTCAAACAACGTGCCGAAAATCAGTGTACAAATAGCAAAGTTCAATCCATAAGGACTTTGCTACATGTACACCATGGTGTGCACTTTAGTTTACACTTTGCCACGTGAAATTACACTTTTGGACGGTTTAAATTTCAAACAATTTTCTCATCCAATTGACACTTGCCAACAATACAAGTGTCAAACAATGTGTTGAAAATCAGTGTACAAATAGTAAAGTTCAATCGATAAGGACCTAGCTACATGTACACCATTGTGTACACTTTAGTTTACACTTTGGTACGTGACATTACACTGTTGTACAGTTTAAATTTCAAACAGCTTTCCCATCTAACTATACTTCACAACAATGCAACTATCAAATAACGTATCAAAAATCAATGCATAAATAGCAAAATTCAATCGATAAAAACCTTGGTACATGTACACTATTGTGAACATTTTGGTTTACAATTTTCCACGTGACTTCAACCTATTGGACAGTTTAAATTCCAAATAGTTTTCCCATCCAATTAACACTTGACAACAATACAAGTATCAAACAACGTGCCGAAAATCAGTGTACAAATAGTAAAGTTCAATCGGTAAAGACCTTGCTACATGTACACTATGGTGTACACTTCAGTTTATACTTTCCCACGTAACATTACCCTGTTTTATAGTATAAATTACAAACAGTAGTCCCATCCAATTGACCCTTGACAACAATGCAAGAGTTAAACAACGTGTCAAAAATCAGTGTACAAATAGTAAAGTTCAATCGGTAAGAACCTTCCTATATGTACACTATGGTGTAAACTTTAGTCTACACTTTGTCACGTGACATTACCCTATTGGACCCTTTAAATTTCAAATAGTTTTCCCATCCAATTGTCACTCGACAACAATGCAAGTATCAAACAACGTGTCAAAAATCAGTGTACAAATAGTAAAGATCAATCGGTAAGGACATTGCCACATGTAACCTATGGTATACACTTTTCCACGTGACCTTACTCTATTAGACAGTTTAAATTTCGAACAATTTTCCCATCCAATTGACACTTGACAACAATGCAAGTGTCAAATAATGTGTCGAAAATCAGTGTACAAATAGCAAAGTTCAATAGGTAAGGTTCTCGCTACGAGTACACCATAGTGTAAACTTTAGTTTACACTTTGTCACGTGATATTGCACTGTTGGACAGCTTAAATTTCAAACAATTTTTCCATCCAATTGATACTTGACAACAATGCAAATGCCAAACAACGTGTGAAAAATCAGTGTACACATATCAAAGTTCAATCGGTAAGAACCTTGGCACATGTATACTATGCGGTACACTTTAGTTTACATTTTGCCACATGACATTATCCTGTAGGAGAGTTTAAAATTCAAAGAGTTTTTCAATTGACGCTTGACAATAATGCAAGTGTCAAACAATGTGTCAAAAATCAATGCACAAATAGTAAAGTTCAATCGGTAAGAACCTTGCTACATATACACTATGGTGTACAATTTAATTTATACTTTGCCACATGACATTACCCTTTTGGACAGTTTAATTTTCAAACAATTTACCCATCCAATTGACACTTGTCAACAATGCAAGTTTCAAACAATGTATCAAAAATCTATATACAAATAGCAAAGTTCAGTCGATAAGAACCTTATTACATTAACACTATGGTGTACACTTTAGTTTACACTTTGCCACGTGACATTACTCTATTGGACAGTTTTAACCTAAAATAGTTTTCCCATCCTATTAACACTTGACAATAATGCAAGTGTCAAACAACGTGTTGAAAATCAGTGCACAAATAGCAAAGCTCAATCGGTAAGAACCTCGTCACATGTACACTATGGTGTACACTTTAGTTTGTACTTTGCCACGTGACATTACGCTGTTAGATAGTTTAAATTTCAAACCATTTTTCCATCCAATTGACACTTGACAACAATGCAAGTGTCAATCAACGTGCCAAAAATCAGTGTGCAGATAGCAAAGTTCAATTCGTAAGGACCTTGCTACATGTACACCATGGTGTACATTTTAGTTTATACTTTGCCACGTGACATTACACTGTTGGACTGTTTAAATTTCAGACAGTTTTTCCATCCAATTGACACTTGACAACAATGCAAGTGTCAAAGAACGAGTCAAAAATCAGTGCACAAATAGCAAAGATCAATCGGTTAGAACCTTGCGACATGTACACTATGGTGTACACTTTAGTTTACACTTTGCCACGTGACATCACCCTATTTGATAGTTTAAATTTAAAAAGTTTTTCCATCCAATTGACACTTGACAACAATTCAAGTGTCAAACAAAGTGTTAAAAATCAGTGTACAAATAGTAAATTTCAATCGGTAAGAACCTTACTACATGTACACTATGGTGTACACTTTGGTTTACACTTTGCAACGTGACATTGCTCCGCTGGACAGTTTAAATTTCAAATAGTTTTCCCATCCAATTGACACTTGACAACAATGCAAGTGTCAAACAACGAGTCAAAGATTAGTGTACAAATTGTAAAGTTCAATCGGTAAGGACCTTTCTACATATAAACTGTGGTGTACCCTTTAGTTTGTACTTTGGCACTTCACATTACACTGTTGGATAGTTTAAATTTCAAATCATTTTCCCACCCAATTGACCCTTGACAACAATGCAAGTGTCAAACAACGTGATGAAAATCAGTGTACAAATAGGAAAGTTTTATCGGTAAGGACCTTCCCTCATGTACACTATGGTGTACACCTTATAATACACCTTGCCACGTGACATTACCCTGTTGGACAGTTTAAATTTCAAAAAATTTTCCCATCCAATTGTCACTCGACAACAATGCAAGTGTCAAACAACGTGTCAAAAATCAGTGTACAAATAGCAAAGTTCAATCGGTAAGGACCTAGCTACATATGAACAATGGTGTAAACTTTAGTTTACACTTTGCCATGTGATATTACCCTTTTGGACATTTTATATTTCACTTTGGTTTACACTTTGCCACATTACATTACCCTGTTTGACATTTTATATTTCACTTTAGTTTACACTTTACCACGTGACATTACATAGTTGGATAGTTTATATTTAACAAAGTTTTCCCATCCAATTAACATTTGACAACAATGAAAGTATCAAACAACGCGCCGAAAATCAGTGTACAAATAGCAAAGTTCAATGGGTAAAGACCTTGCTACATGTACCCCACGGTGTACACTTTAGTTTATACTTTGCCACGTGACATTACACTGTTGGACTGTTTATCTTTCAAACTATTTTTCCGTCCAATTGCAACTTGACAACAATGTAACTCTCAAACAACATGTTAAACATCATTGTAAAAGTAGAAAAGTTCAATCGGAAAAGACCCTATCACTTGTACACTGTGGTGTAAACTTTAGTTTGTACTTTGCCACGTTACATTACACTGTTGGATTGATTAAATCACAAACCATTTTCCCTTCCAATTGGCACCTGACAGCAATGCAAGTGTCAAACAACGTGCCAAAAATCAGTGTACAAATAGCAAAGTTCAATTCATAAGGACCTCGCTACATGTACACCATGGTGTGCACTTTAGTTTACACTTTGCCACGTGAAATTACACTATTGGACAGTTTAAATTTCAAAAAATTTTTTCATCCAATCAACACTTGACAACAATGCAAGTGTCAAACAATGTGTTAAAAATCGGTGTACAAATAGCAAAGAAAAATCGGTAAGAACCTTCCGACATGTACACTATGGTGTACACTCTAGTTTACAGTTTGCCACGTGTCATTACCCTTTTGGACAGTTTAAATTTCAAACAGTTTTCCCATCCAATTGGCACTTGACAACAATGCAAGTGTCAAACAACGTGCCGAAAATTAGTGTACAAATAGCAAAGTTCAATCCATGAGGACCTTGCTAAGTGTACACCATGGTCTGCACTTTAGTTTACACTTTGCCACGTGAAATTACACTGTTGGACAGTTATAATTTCAAACAGTTTTCTCATCTAATTGACACTTGATGACAATGGAAGTGTCAAACAACATGTTCAAAATCGGTGTACAAATAGCAACAATTGATCGATAAGAACCTTGCGACATGTACACTATGGTGTACACTCTAGTTTACACTTTTCCACGTGTTATTACCCTTTTGGACAGTTTAAATTTCAAAAAGTTTTCTCATCCAATTGGCACTTGACAACAATGTAAGCGTCAAACAATGTGTTGAAAATCAATCTACAAATGGGAAAGTTCTATAGGTAAGAACCTTCCCTCATGTACACTATGGTCTACACTTTAGAATACACTTTGCCACGTGATATTACCCTGCTGGATAGTTTAAATTTCAAACAATTTTCTCATCCAATTGACACTTGACAACGATATAACTGTCAAACAACATGTTGAAAATCAGTGTACAAATAGTAAAGTTCAATCCGTAAGGACCTTGCTACATGTACACTATTGTGTACACTTTAGTTTACACTTTGGTACGTGACATTACAGTGTTGGACAGTTTGAATTTCAAATAGTTTTCCCATCTAACTTATATTTCACAACAATGCAAATGTCAAATAACGTGTGCATAAATAGCAAAGTTCAATCGGTAAGAACATTGGTACATGTACACTATTGTGTACATTTTGGTTTACACTTTTCCACGTAACTTCACCCTATTGGATAATTTAAATTTCAAACAGTTTTCCCATCCAATTGACACTTGACAACAATGCAAGTATCAAATAATTTGTTAAAATAAGTGTACAAATAGCAAAGTTCAATCGGTAAGGACCTTGATATATGTACACTATGTTGTACATTTCCGTTTACACTTTCCCAAGTGACATTACACCGCTGGACAGTATAAATTACAAACTGTAGTCCCATCCAATTGACACTTGACAACAATGAAAGTGTTAAACAACGTGTCAAAAATCAGTTTACAAATATCAAAGTTCAATCGGTAAGAACCTTGCTTTATGTACACTATAGTGTAAACTTTAGTTTACACTTTGCCACGTGATATTACCCTATTGGACACTTTAAATTTCAAACAATTTTTCCATCCATTTGTCACTTGACAACAATGCAAGTGTCAAACAACGTGTCAAAAATCAGTATACAAATAGCAAAGATCAATCGGTAAGGACCTTGCCACATGTAAACTATAGTGTACACTTTAGTTTACACTTTGCCACGTGACATTACTCTATTTGATAGTTTAAATTTCAAACAATTTTCCTATCCATTTGACACTTGACAACAATGCAAGTGTTAAACAACATGTTGAAAATCAGTGTACAAATAGGAAAGTTCAATAGGTAAGGTTCTCGCTACGAGTACACCATGGTGTAAACTTTAGTTTACACTTTGCCACTTGACATTACACTGTTGGACAGTCTAAATTTCAAATATTTTTCCCATCCAATTGTCACTTGACAACAATGCAAGTGCCAAACAACGCGTGAAAAATTAGTGTACAAATAGCAAAGTTCAATCGGTAAGAACCATGTTACATGTATACTATGGTGTACACTTTAGTTTACACTTTCCCACGTGACATTATCTTGTTGGACAGTTTAAAATTCAAACAGTTTTCCAATCCAATTGACGCTAGACAATAATGCACGTGTCAAGCAACGTGTCAAAAATCAGTGCACAAATAGTAAAGTTCAATAGGCAAGAACCTTGTTACATATACACTATGGTATACACTTTAATTTACACTTTGTCACGTGACATTACCCTATTGGACAGTTTAAATTTCAAACAATTTTCCCATCCAATTGACACTTGACAACAATGCAAGTCTCAAACAACGTGTCAAAAATCAATGTACAAATAGCAAAGTTCAGTCGATAAGAACCTTATTACATTTACACTATGGTGTACACTTTAGTTTAGACTTTGCCACGTGACATTACTCTATTGGACAGTTTTAATTTAAAATAGTTTTCCCATCCTATTAACACTTGACAATAATGCAAATGTCAAACAACTTGTCGAAAATCAGTGTACAAATAGTAAAGTTCAATCGGTAAGGACCTTGTCACATGTACACTATGGTGTACACTTTAGTTTGTACTTTGCCACGTGACATTTCGCTGTTGGATAGTTTAAATCTCAAACCATTTTCCCATCCAATTGAAACATGACAACAATGCAAGTTTCAATCAACGTGCCAAAAATCAGTGTACAAATAGCAAAGTTCAATTCGTAAAGACCTTGCTACATGTACACCATGGTGTACACTTTAATTTATACTTTGGCACGTGACATTACACTATTGGACTATTTAAATTTTGGACGCTTTTCCCATCCAATTGAGACTTGACAACAATGCAAGTGTCAAACAACGAGTCAAAAATCAGTGCACAAATAGCAAAGATCAATTGGTAAGAACATTGAAACATGTACACTATAGTGTACACTTTAGTTTACAGTTTGCCATGTGACATCACCCTGTTGGATAGTTTAAATTTAAAATAGTTTTCCCATCCAATTGACACTTGGTAACAATGCAAGTGTCAAACAACGCGCTGAAAATCAGTGTTCAAACAGCAAGGTTCAATCAGTCAGGACCTTGCAGCATGTACACTATGGTGTACACTTTAATTTACACTTTGCCACGTGACATTACCTTGTTGGACAGTTTAAATTTCAAACAGGCTTCCCATCCAATTGGCACTTGACAACAATGCAAGTGTCAAACAACGTGTCGAAAATCAATGTACAAATAGCAAAGTTCAATCGGTAAGAACCTTGCTACATGTACACTTTAGTTTACACTTTGCAGCGTAACATTACACTATTGGACAGTTTAAATTTCAAACAATTTTTCCATCCATTTGACACTTGACAACAATGCAAGTGTCAAACAAAGTGTCAAAAATCAGTGTACAAATAGTAAAGTTCAATCGGTATGAACCTTGCTACATGTACACTATTGTGTACGTTTGGTTTACACTTTGCAATGTGACTTTACCCTGTTGGACAGTTTAACTTTCAAATAGTTTTCCCATCCAATTGACACTTGACAACAATGCAAGTATCAAACAACGAGTCAAAAATCAGTGTACAAATTGTAAAGTTCAGTTGGTAAGGACCTTTCTACATATAAACTTTGGTGTACCCTTCGATTTACACTTTGCCACGTGACATTAACTTGTCGTACAGTATAAATTACAAACAGTAGTCCCATCCAATTGACACTTCACAAAAATGTAAGTGTTAAACAACATATCAAAAATCAATGTACAAATAGTAAAGTTCAATCAGTAAGAACCTTGCTATATGTACACTATGGTGTAAACTTTAGTTTACACTTCGCAACGTGACATTACCCTGTTGGACACTTTAAATTTCAAATGGTTTTCCCATCCAATTGTCACTTGACAACAATGCAGGTGTCAAACAACGTATCAGAAATTAGTGTACAAATAGCAAAGATTAATCGGTAAGGATCTTGCCACATGTAAACTATGGTGTACACTTTAGTTTACACTTTGCCACGTGACATTACTCTATTGGACACTTTAAATTTCAAATAGTTTTGCAATCCAATTGATGCTCGACAATAATGCAAGTGTCAAACAACGTGTCAAAAATAAGTGAACAAATAGCAAAGTTCAATCGAGAAGAACATTGCTACATATACACTATGGTGCACACTTTAAATTACACTTGGCCACGTGACATTACCCTGTTCGACAGTTTAAATTTCAAACAATTTTTCCATCCAATTAACACTTGATAACAATGCAAGTGTCAAACAACGTGTCAAAAATCAATGCACAAATAGCAAAGTTCAGTCGGTAAGAACCTTATTGCATGTACACCATTGTGTACACTTTAGTTTACACTTTGCCACATGACATTACTCTATTGGACAGTTTAATTTTAAAATAGTTTTCCCATCCAATTGACACTTGACAATAATGCAAGTGTCAAACAACGTGTCGAAAATCAGTTTACAATTATCAAAGTTCATTCGATAAGGACCTTATCACATGTACACTATGATGTACACTTTAGTTTGTACTTTACCACATGACATTACACTGTTGGATAGTTTAAATATCAAACCATTTTCCCATCCAATTGACACTTGACAACAATGTAAGTGTCAATCAACGTACCAAAATTTAGTGTACGAATAGCAAAGTTCGATTCGTAAGGACTTTCCCACATGTACACCATAGTGTACACTTCAGTTTACACTTTGTCACGTGACATTACACTATTGGACTGTTTAAATTTCATATAGTTTTCCCGTTCAATTGACACTTGACAACAATGCAAGTGTCAAATAATGAGTCAAAAATTAGTGCACAAATAGCAAAGATCAATCGGTGAGAACCTTGCGACATGTACACTATGGTGTACACTTTAGTTTACACCTTACCAAGTGACATCACCCTGTTTGACAGTTTAAATTTAAAATAGTTTTCCCATCCAATTGACACCTGACAACAATGCTAGTGTCAAACAACGTACCGAAAATCAGTGTACAAATAGCAAAGTTCAATCGGTCAAGACCTTGCTACATGTACACTATGGTGTACACTTTAGTTTACACATTGCCACATGACATTACCCAATTGGACAGTTTAAATTTCAAACAATTTTCCCATCCAATTGATAGTTGACAACAATGTAAGTGTCAAACAACGTGTCAAAAATCAGTGTACAAATAGCAAAGTTCAATCTGTAAGAATCTTTCTACATGTACACTTTAGTTTACAACGTGATATCAACTTGTTGGACAGTTTAAATTTCAAACAGTTTTCCCATCCAATTGACCCTTGACAACAATGCAAGTGTCAAACAATCTGTCGAAAATTAGCGTACAAATAATAAAGTTCAATCGGTAAGGACCTTGCTACTTGTACACTATGGTGTACACTTTAGTTTACACTTTGCCACGTGACATTACACGATTTGACAGTTTAAATTTCAAAAAGTTTTCCCATCTTGTTGATACTTGACAATATTGCAAGTGTCAAACAACGAGTTAAAAATGAGTGTACAAATAGCAAATTTCAATCGGTAAGAACTTTGCTACATGTACACTATGGTGTATACTTTAATTTAAACTTTACCACATGACATCACCCTGTTGGACAGTTTAAATTTCAAATTTTTTTCCCATCCAATTGACACTTGACAACACTATAAGTGTCAAACAACGTGCCGAAAATCAGTGTACAAATATCAAACTTCAATCGGTAAGGACGTTGTTACATGCACCCTATGATGTACACTTTAGTTTACACTTTGCCACGTCTCATTATTCTGTTGGATAGTTTAAATTTTGAACAGTTTTTCTATCCAATTGGCAATTGACAACAATGCAAGTGTCAAACAACATGTTGAAAATCAGTGTACAAATAGCAAAGTTCTATCGGTAAGGACCTTCCCTCATGTACACTGTGGTGTATACTTTAGTATACACTTTGTCACGTGACATTACCCCGTTGGACAGTTTAAATTTCAAATAGTTTTCCCGTCTAATTGACATTTTACAATAATGCAAGTGTCAAAAATGAGTGTTCAAATAGCAAAGTTCAATTTGTACGGACATTGCTACATGTACACCTTAGTTTACACTTTGCCACGTGACATTACACTGTGGATAGTTTAAATTTCAAATCATTTTCCCATCTAATTAATACTTGACAACAATGCAAGTGTTAAACAACGTGTCAAAATTCAGTGTACAAATTGCAAAGTTTAATCGGTAAGATCCTTGCTACATGTACACTATGGTGTACACTTTTGTTTACACTTTTCCACGTGATATAACTCTGTTGGACAGTTTTAATTTCAAACAGTTTAACCATCCAATTGACACCTTACAACAATGCAAGTATCAAACAATGTGTCAAAAATCAATGTACAAATAGCAAAGATCAATCGTTAAGAACCTTGCAACATGTACACTGTGGTGTACACTTTTGTCTACACTTTGCCACGTAACATTACACTGTTGAACAGTTTAAATTTCAAATAGCTTTTCCATCCAATTAAGACTTGACAACAATGCAAGTGTCAAACTTCGTGGCAAAAATCAGTGCACAAATAGCAACGATCAATCGGTAAGGACCTCGCTACATATACACTATAATGTACAGTTTAGTTTACACTTTGCCACGTGACATTACCCTGTTGGACATTTTAAATTTCAAACAATTTTTCCATCTATTCACACTTGACAACAATGCAAGTACCAACCAATGTGCCGAAAATCAGTGTACAAATAGCGAAGTTCAATCGGTTAGGACCTTGCTATATGTACACTGTAGTGTACACTTTAGTTTACACTTTGTCACGTGACAATATCCTGCTGGACAATTTAAATATCAAACAATTTTCTCATCAATTTACACTTGACAACAATGGAAGGGTCAAAAACGTGTCAAAAATTAATGTACAAATAGCAAAGTTCAATCGGTAAGAACCTAGCTACATGTACATTATGGTTCGCACTATCGTTTACACTTTACCACGTGATATTACCATGTTGGACAGTTTAAATTTCAAATAGTTTTCCCATCCAATTGACACTTGACAATAATGCAAGTGTTAGACAACGTGTCAAAAATTAGTGTTCAAATAGTAATGTTCAAACGGTAAAGACGATGCTACATGTACACTATGGTGTACTTGCACTTTGCCACGTGACTTTACCCTGTTGGACAGTTTAAATTTTAAACAGTTTTCCCATCTAACTGATATTTGACAACAATTAAAGTGTCAAACAACGTGTCAAAAATTAGTGTACAAATAGCAAAGTTCAATCGGTAAGAACCTTGCTATATGAACACTGTGATGTACACTTTAGTTTACACTTTGCCACGTGACATTACTCTGCTGGACAATTTAAATTTCAAACAATTTTCCCATCTAATTGATACTTGACAATAATGAGAGTGTCAAACAACATGTCAAAAATCAGTGTACAAATAGCAAAGTTCAATCAGAAAGAACCTTGCTACATGTACACTATGGTGTACACTTTTGTTTACACTTTGCCACATGACATTACCCTGTTGGGCAGTTTAAATTTTGAACAGTTTTTCCGTCCAATTGGCCATTGAGAACAATGCAAGTGTCAAACAACGTGTCGATAATCAGTGTACAAATAGCAAAGTTCTATCGGTAAGGATCTTCCCTCATGTACACTATGGTGTACACTTTAGTATACACTTTGCCATGTGACATTACCCTATTTAACAGTTTATAAATTTCAAACAGTTTTTCCGTCTAATTGAAACTTGACAATAATGCAAGTGTCAAACAACGTGTCGAAAATCAGTGCACAAATAGCAAAGTTCAATCGGTACGGACATTGCTACATGTAAACCATGGTGTACACTTTAGTTTACACTTTGCCACATGACATTACACTGTGGACAATTTAAATTTCAAACAGTTTTACCATCTATTTAATACTTGACAACAATGCAAATGTCAAACAACGAGTCAAAAATCAGCGTACAAATAGCAAAGTTCAATCGGTAAGATCGTTGCTACATGTACACTATGGTGTATACTTTAGTTTACACTTTGCCACATGACATCACCCTGTTGGACATTTTTAATTTCAAACAGTTTAACCATCTAATTGACACTTTACAACAATGCATGTAGTAGCCGAGAAAAATAAAATGGAATTATACTATTATTTTGTGATGATCTAGCACCATGAGCCTAACCCATTTTAGAAACGACCTATGGAAGCTCAACCCATGTAAGATTACGAAAGCCCAAGTCATAAATTAATTAAAAGCCCAACAATTTAAGAGATTAAATTTAAGTAAAATTGATTACAAATATTTAATGAATAACTGGGTTGCCACAGTAGTCAGCTACATGGCATTTCATATAGGCAACCCAGGTTCGAATCACCATGTAGATATTTTTTTTATAGAACTTTCATATGAATTATTTTTATGGCTTAGAGACTCTTCAAATTCTTAGTTAAAGACTAAGTTTAATAAATTTAATCATAATACAACTCCCCCACTTAATTTTTCATTAAAAAGAAAGGTTATAGAAGTGGAATGTCACTTTTTCACTACATTCCTCTTCAAATCCGAATTTCATCTCAGTTTCTCTCAAAAAAATATATTTCATATCAAGTTAAGCTTAAGGAACTACAAGGATAAGAAGAAGGAAGGCTTTTTATATATTTTGTTCTTTTATCCAAGAAAATTTAAGGTAGGTAGAGGTGCAAGTGTTTATTCGTTTTCAAATCTGATTTTTCGATAAATGTTTAAATGAAATGGTACCTTTGGGTATGGTGCTTCGGCACTACAACAGTTTGAATGATCATTCTCCGGCTCTACGTGTTATGATAATGCTATAGTAATTGGATTTTGACGGGAATCCATCTACGTGTTACAGTATGAATCTATAGTTCAAAATTTCTAATTCGATAACGAATTGCACCGATAATATCTATTGAGTTTCAAACTCATGGGTTAATTCCCTTCCTACAGATTGAATGGATTTTCCTTAGGGCATAGATGATGGTAAAGGATGATGCAACGCATCATCGAGAAGCCGGTGATTTACATCTTTAGTTGATTTTGAGATGTTTACATTTTCTTTAAATTTGATTCCTATGAATATTGTGTGGATCTATTTTACGAACACTCATTATGAATAAACTATGTTTGAAAGTAGATATGCTTCATAGGAATAAATTTACAAATCACTGTATACAAAAAAAAAAGTTAGCGACTTAAAGTTTTGATGTCTCTTCAGAAATTTCAGTTTCTGCCTCATCTTTAAAAAAAATCATAACTCTTTCGTTACTTGGTATTTTCATATGAAACCAATTGGATTGGATAGACTAATAAGTTAGATACTGAATAAAATTAGAATCGTGTCAATCCAATATCGGTAAAAGGTTATATGTCACATAAAGTAAACTGTGCTGGGTGCTGTCTCTATTTTTCAACTTCTATCCTTGTTTTCAAAAATTCAAAACTCACATGTTACTTGGAATTTTTGGATGAAACCACTTCGATTTGATAGTCTCATGGATTAGCTATTGAATAAATTTGAAATCATTTGGTTTTGACATCGGTGGAATTTTATGTCATTTTAAGTAAACTGCACCGGTTTACCTTTCAACCGGGTAGCTGCTGAGATTTGAAAGATATTTTAATACCCCATATGACGTTGTCGGAAGCTAATTTTTGACTATGTCATATTATAAGGAGTTTACTACCTTAGATTAAAATTTGATGATGTTTCAAGGTCGATAGCTATGAAAACAAATTTATTTTGACAATTACTGTTTGAGACAAAAACTGGAACAGCAACATTACTTTTTAAGTTTTGCCAAAATTTCACGTCAATAGTCGTTACATGCATGGAACCCATTCTAAAAATATTTTTGAAATTTTTTTCTTTTAGAATTGAATTATTGTTTAAACAAAAAAAAAAAGAAAATTCTTTAATTAAATTCTAAAATTTAATCTTTATACCTTCTACTAAAAATATATTGAACTAACTTTACCGCTAAGGTATAGTGGTTAGAGTAATGTTTTCGTCCATGCGGGTCGGGGCATTACAGCGTGGTATCAGAGCACGAGTTTAGTCGATTCTGTAGACTTAGTGTATTTTATTTATGAGATGAAAAAAAAATGAAACATTTAAAGCACTCCATGGCATCTTGCGTCTACCAGTTAACCTCATCCGACAAACCCAAGGTATGAAATAAAATATTATATTCCACATTATTTTTTCGAGCATGATTTTGATTTTTTTTAATCATTTAAGTTTGAATCTATGAAAAATGCTTCTGATGTTTTGAATGAAATATGTTGTGTACATTATATTTTGTTTAAGTGTACGTGAAGAAATGATGATTGGCCATCATATTAGAACCTCAAGAGCATAATGTATAAGTTGATATCACTAATGAAGATAACACATAATTGGACACTTATGTGACAGACATGGCTAGAACTTATCAGACCGCTAGAAAGGCCAGAGTTTGTATAGCAGTGTTGAACCTTAGAGCCATCATCCAGTCCTATGAGAACTATGTGATTGACCCGTCTCGTCCACTTGTTGAACACGTACATGATATCTACAAGAGATGTATGGCAGCTGTAGATGCGGGACTGGAGATCATGCATATTGAGGTTATGAATAACCTTATACATTCACTTCCATCTCAGTGGGAAAACATGGGAGTTATTGTTAGGGATGAAATGCTAGAGGGTAACCATCCAGAGCACCCAAATATGATTGAATTTGGTATATATTGTCAGACCTTTCTAGACAGATGGAGTGAGAGTTTAGAACCGCAACCAGAGATAGTAATTGAGCCCAATAATGAGGTTGAGCCTGAGCTCGAGCCCGAACCTCATTTTGAATTAGACCCAGAGGAATCCCGAATGGGAGCATGAGGATGACTTTGGGTTAGACTTAGAGAATGATCATGAGCATGAACTTGAGCCATAAGTTGAGATGGACCTAGAGTCAGGGCCTGAGACAGAAGGCTCCTCCAAAGATGAGGCTCCACTGAAGAAGATCGCAAGATTCATAGGGATTATAAATTTAGATTTTCATTTTCTTGTGATATCTTTTCCTTTATGTTTTTGAAAAAAAATAAAAAAAATTGTTGACCTATTGTATGTCCTGATTACAATGAGGTTGAGTTATTTCAAAGGCATAAGCCCCCTACCTTCGATGGAGCATCTAGTCCACTAGTAGTTGAGGAATGGCTTCGTAAGCTAGAACGAATTTTTTGACTCATAGACTGCACTGATACCCAAAGGGTTCAATGTGCGGAGTTTATGTTTTACCGGTGATGCAAGTCACTAGTGGGATTCGATGTCCCAAACTAGGACTCTGAAGAAGCAATCGACAATAACTTGGGAACAATTCAAGGAGGAAGTGATAGATAATTATTTTCCTCAATCTTTAAGGGATTTCAAAAACAACAAATTCCTTTATCTCAAGCAGGGTAATATGTCCCTAACGGATTACGAGCAGAAGTTCGATCAACTCGTAAGGTATGCTCCACATCTGGTTGTCACGAAAATTAAGAAAACTCAAAGGTTTGAGCAAGGGTTAAACCCAGACCTAAGTATGATCCTTATGTCACATCACTTCACGTAGTACCGTGAGATGCTGGAACGAGCTCATGCTATCTGGTGTCAAAAGGCTAATGCAGAGCAACATCGTCAATAGTACAACCATCAGGATAAAAGGCAAATTGGAAAGAGAAAGTGAAATGGTCAAGACAAAGGAAAGGGAAAATGGAAAAATAAGAAAGTTAATATTGGATCTAGCGCCAGTAAGGCCATGGTAGCTACAGTAGCGCCATGCCCTACATGTGGTAAGCCTCATCGTGGTGAAAACTTGTATGGGAAGAATGCCTATTTTCGGTGTGGCAAATCAGGACATATTGCTAGGGATTGTCCCACATTTGCTCAGAGGAAGGATGATAACAATGATCAGAACAAGAAGGGGAAAGCACGAGTTTTTACATTAACTCAAAAGATACAGAGGGGAACTCACACGTAATAACATGTATTTTACTGGTAGCCAATACACCTGCTTATATACTGTTTAATTCAGGAGCTACTCACTCTTTTGTATCAACATCTTTCATTGCTAAATCTAGTATTACTTGTAATAAGTCAAAGAGTACACTAGAAGTTAGCCTCCCCTCAGGCAGCACATTGAACACAAACAAGTTAGCTAAGTCAGTGAAATTCGATACTGAGGGAAAAACCTTAGAAGCTAATTTGTATATGATAGATATGAAGGACTTTGATGTGATTTTGGGCATGGATTGGTTAGGATCTATTTATGCAACCATTCATTGTAGAGAAAGGGAAGTGTCTTTTCAAAAACTAGGAGAAGAACAATTTTCTTTCCCGAAATAAAGACCAAACCCCATCTCCAACTGGTTTCGGGCTTACAAGCCGAGAAAATGTTGAGAAAAGAAACATCTCAAGGGTTTCTAGTTAATATCTTTGGAGAAAAATTGGCAACGACAAAGATTGAGGATGTACCAGTGGTACAAGAATTTATAGATGTGTTTTCCAGAAGATCTACTTGGTATTCCACCAGATAGATAAGTGAAATTCACAATAGATCTGGTTCCAGGAGTGGTGCCAGTATCTAAAGCCCCATACAGAATGGCGCTAAAGGAACTTTAGGAGTTGAAAATCCAGTTACAAGAATTGCTAGACCTTGGTTTTATTCGACCAAGTTTATAACCATGGAACGCACCAGTATTGTTTGTAAAGAAGAAAGATGGAAGTATGAGGATGTGTATCGACTATCGGGAGTTGAACCATTTGACCATCAAGAATAGGTATCCTCTCCCTAGAATTGAGGATTTGCTTGATCAATTGAAAGGGGCTAAGGCATTTTCTAAGATTGATTTATGATCTGGATATCATCAATTAAAGGTTAAGGCAGATGATATACTTACAACAACTTTTAGAACTTGTTATGGACATTATGAGTTCACAGTTATGCCATTTGGATTGACAAATACTCCTGCAGTGTTCATGGATCTGATGAATCGAGTGTTTCATTAGTACTTGGATCAATTTGTTATAGTCTTCATTGATGACATTTTGATATACTCCAAGAGTAAAGATCAACATGAGGAATATCTTAGAATAGCATTAGAGATACTACGCAAGGAAAACTTATATGCCAAATTTAAAAAGTGCGAATTTTGGCTCGAACGAGTTGGATTTCTCGATCATGTAGTTACTGCCCAAGGAATTGAAGTGGACCCAGTAAAGGTGGAAGTAGTAACTAATTGGAAGATACCGACTAATGCTGGTGAAGCTCGAAGTTTTCTAGGATTGGCTGGGTACTATCGAAGATTTATAGAGGGATTCTCCAAAATAGCTGGACCAATGACACAATTGACAAGGAAATGAGTAAAGTTTCAATGGACAGATAAGTGTGAGCAAAGCTTTCAGGAGCTAAAACAACGATGGATCACATCACTTGTATTAACTATACCTGAAGGTTCAAAAAGGTTTGTTATATACAGTGATACATCTAAGCAAGGTTTGGGATGTGTGCTGATGCAGCATGGAAAAGTAATTGCCTATGCTTCAAGGCAATTGAAGCATCATGAGCAGAACTACTCCACGCATAATCTAGAACTTGTGGCAGTAGTTCATGCATTAAAGATATGGCGCCATTACTTAAATGGAGGGAAGTACGATATTTATACGGATCATAAGAGTCTCAAATATTTCTTCACATAGAAGGAATTGAATATGAGACAGAGACGATGGTTGGAGCTAGTGAAAGATTATGATTGCACTATTCATTATCATCCAGGTAAGGCTAATGTTGTTGCTGATGCTCTAAGCAGAAAGCCAATGGGACAGTTGGCATCATTACCTATGATTTCGATGGAGTTGATCAATGACTTGGAAAAGTTACAAATTGAAGTGATTACCACTCCAGAACAACTCACTGCTCATTTAGCAACTTTGGAGGTTTGACCTAGTCTTAGAGATGGGAACATTGAGGCACAAGGTAAGGACCCATTCTTGCAGAAGATCAAGAACTAGATTGGTACTGATAAGAGAAAGGACTTTAGAATAGCTTCGAATAGGGCTCTGATGTTTAAAGGAAGGATTTGTGTACCTAAGGATGAAGTTTTGAGGAAGGAGATATTGGAGGAGGCTCATATCACTCCATACACTGCACATCCTAGCAGTATGAAAAAGTATCAAGACCTTCGAAATACATTTTTGTGGAGGAATATGAAAAGAAGTATAGGTTCATTTATGGCAAAATGCATAGAATGCCAACAAGTTAAAGTGAAACATCAAAGACCGACAGGGATATTAAATCCATTAGATATACCTAAATGGAAGTGGGAGAATTTCGCAATGGAATTTATGGTGGGATTTCCAAGGTCAGTAAGAGGACAGAATGCTATATGGGTAATAGTGGATCGTCTAACAAAGTCCGCTCATTTTCTTCCAGTAAAAATGACATTCAGTCTAGATCACTTGGCACAGTTGTACATTAGAGAGATTGTAAGATTGCATGGTGTCCCCGTGTCTATTGTATCTGATAGAGGTCCGAGATTTACGTCAAAGTTTTGGAAGAGCTTACAAGGAGCTCTAGGAACTAAATTGAATTTCAGTACATCATATCACCCTCAATCTGATGGTCAGTCTGAAAGGACCATTCAAACTTTGAAAGATATGCTAAGGGCTTGTGTTCTGGATCTAGGAGGCAGTTGGGAATCGTATATACCTCTGGTAGAATTTGCATATAATAACAGTTTCCAAGCAACTATACCGTATGAAGCTCTCTATGGTAGAAAGTGCAGATTACGTGTTCATTGGGATGAAGTTGGAGAAAAGAGAGTTTTGGGACCAGAGATCATTGAAAGAATAGTTGAAGCCATTGATAAGATTCGTACCAGGATAAAGGCTGCGCAAGATAGACAAAAGAACTATCCAGGTACCAGGAGAAAAGACTTGAAATTTGAAGTTAGAGAGAAAGTCTTTCTAAAGGTGGCACCAATAAAGGGCGTACTTAGGTTCGGTAAGAAAGGTAAACTACGACCTCGTTATATCGAACCTTTTGAAATACTTGACAAGGTTGGAAATGTGGCTTATCGATTGGCGTTGCCACCTGAACTATTGGCAGTTCACAATGCGTTTCATGTATCGATGATCAGAAAGTATATGCATGATCCTGATCATGTGGTCAACTACCAATCCTTGGAAGTGCAAAAAGACTTATCTCATGAAGAATTACCGATCAAGATACTGAATCAAAAGGTACATAAATTACGAAACAAGGAGATTCAACTGGTCAAGATGCAATGGAATACTCATGGAGTAGAAGAAGCTACTTGGGAAAGAGAAGAAGAAGTTAAAGATAAATACCCAACACTTCTTCTCCAACCATAAGGTAAATTTCTGTAATACTCCGAAATTTTATGCTCATTTAAATTTTTTTAGGATAGCGATTTAACTTTCAATATTATTTTGGCCATAAGAAAAGGGGGCACCACCTTTGTAGTGGTTAATGCTAGAGGTAGTTAATGAATATAGGCATGAAGTGCTAAATGTTGTGTGTGCATGAAGTGATTATTAGTTAGTCGAAACTTAAGTTAAGTTTGAATTTGAATGAAGTGGATTATTTTGTTAGGACTTCATTTGACCAAACGATTAAATTATTTTACAATCTACAATTTTTGAATATGTAAGTTGGATACAAGTTTAAATTTGGGATATGCTTTGCTAGTAATAAAAGTTGGAGGGGTTAGATTATATTAGTTGAAAAGATAAGAGACTTCCTTTGTAAATCTAGGTTTTGAGGCCACTTATTACCCTATAATCAACCCACTTGCCATCCATCATCACCATACAGGTAGATAATAGACTAAACATGTGTAGAAACAAGAAAAAAAAATGGAAAGAAAGAGAGGGGAGGCGGTGGAGATGGAAAAAGGAGGAAAAAATATCAATCATTTATCCTTATCTTCATATATGTATATATATCCATATCCATTGCCATAGAGAAAAGATTTCCTTCACTTTGCAAAACACTTATACACTCAAATAGAGAGCAAAACCGAAAATAAGAAAGGAAAGGAAAGGGAAGTAAGCCTAACACTTTCAATTCATATTTCAATCGAAGATCTTCAAGTTTTACAGTAAGATACTTTCTATGCTTAAGGGGTATGATCTTCATCGTAATACTTATGCTTATACTATGCATGAAAAACCATAATATGATTATGGTGGATAAGTCCACAAAGTTAGATATCTATTTATGCCTTAGGACAAGTCCGAAGGGCACCGGCAAGCCGGAATGAGCAAGCATGTATTTGATTGCATTCTTTTGTGTAGTATTATCATGATAAAAATCCAAGCATGGTATCTTTCTGAGTATTCCTTATACTCATAGTATGTTATGCTAAATTTTCAGATCCATGATCGTTGGATTGATGGAACTTAGTTGACAAAATCGATGATGGATTAAGGACAAAGATGTTTTGTACCGAAAGTTTCTTTTGTGTATTTTGTTCGATGACTGTTTTTCCATCTGTTTTGCTTATGGTATTATGTAAAATTATGTACATGACATGATGTAATATGGTATTAATTGTAAATTTTGTAATTATATCTTTCATGTTATGATAAGAGACATTTTTGTAGTTTATTTTCCTTACAAGAGACAAAAGGCAGAAACGGGACAGTTTCTGGAGTCAATTTCAAAATGATGTTTCTAACTCTATAAACGTTCATTTGAGACTCTAAAAATATTTCTGTTTTCCTCTTTAAGTTTTCTAAATATGGCCTAAGGAATCACTCAATTTGGATATCTATGGCCTGAGTTATCAAGTTTTTAACGTCAAGGGGTCAATCTGGATTTCCTGTGTAATACTTCACTGTTTTCAGTAAAACGTCTATATCATATGATCTTGGAAAATTTTTATTTTTTAACCTAGAAAACTACTTGAAATTATCTTTCTAATGCCACAAATTTCATGTAAAACGGAGTTGGGATGAATTTTATAAAAATTGTCAAACTTGCTGCCCCAACTTACCTTGATAGTACCGAGGCCGTATATGTAATGTATAATTTCATGTTGACATGCACTTTTACCGGCCATCAAATTTTATAAGAATCGTTTTTATCAAATTACAAAATAAGTTTCTAACATGTAATACTTCTATTTAAGAGTATTTACATATACCAAAGGTAGAAGTTATTATATTTAGTACGTGACCCTCGAAACTTAAGTTCAGGGCGTCACAATTTCGAGGACGGAATTTTATTTAAGGTGTAAGGGTTGTAGTAGCCGAGAAAAAATAAAATGAAATTATGCTATTATTTTGTGATGATCTAGCACCACAAGCCTAACCCATTTTAGAAACGACCTATGGAAGCTCAACCCATGTAAGATTACGAAATCCCAAGTCATAAGTTAATTAAAAGCCGAGCAATTTAAGAGATTAAGTTTAAGTAAAATTGATTACAAAGATTTAATGAATAACTGGGCTGCCACAATGGTCATCTACATGGTATTTCATACAGGCAAACCATGTTCGAATCACCATGTAGATGTTTTTTTATAATACTTTCATATGAATTATTTTTATGGCTTAGAGGCTCTTCAAATTCTTAGTTAAAGACTAAGTTTAATAAATTTAATGATAATACAACTCCCCACTTAATTTTTCATTAAAAAGAAAGGTTATAGAAGTGGAAGGTCACTTTTTCACTACACTCCTCTTCAAATCTGAATTCATCTCATTTTCTCTAAAAAAAATATATATTTCATATCAAGTTAAGCTTAAGGAATAACAAGGATGAGAAGAATGAAGGCTTTCTATACATTTTGTTCTTTTATTCAAGAAAATTGAAGGTAGGTAGAGGTGCAAGTGTTCATTCGTTTTCAAATCTGATTTTTCGATAAATGTTTAAATGAAATGGTAACTTCAGGTACGGTGCTTCCACACTAGAACAGTTTGAATGATCATTCTCCGGCTCTACGTGTTATGATAATGCTATATTAATTGGATTTTGCCGGAAATCCATCTACGTGCGATGGTATGAATCTATAGCTCGGAATTTCTAATTTGATAACGAATTGCACCGATGATATCTATTGAGTTTGAAACTCATGGGTTAATTCCCTTCCTCCAAGTTGAATGGATTTTTCTTGGGGCGTAGATGATGGTAAAGGATGATGCAACATGTCATGGAGAAGCCGGTGATTTACAATTTTTAGTTGATTTTGAGATGTTTACATTTTCTTTAAATTTGATTCCTATGAATATTGTGTGGGTCTATTTTACGAACACTCATTATGAATAAACTATGTTTGAAATTAGATATGTGTCATAGTAATAAATTTTCAAATCACCGTATACAAAAAAAAAAAAAAAAAAAATTTAAGGAATTAAAGTTTTGATGTCTCTTTCTATTTTACGAACACTCATTATGAATAAACTATGTTTGAAATTAGATATGTGTCATAGTAAAAAATTTTCAAATCACCGTATACAAAAAAAAAAAAAAAAAAAGTTAGCGACTTAAAGTTTTGATGTCTCTTCAGAAATTTTAGTTTCTGCCTCATCTTTAAAAAAAATCATAATTCTTTCATTACTTGGTATTTTATTGGATAGCCTAAAAAGTTAGATACTGATAAAATTGGAATCATGTCAATCCAATATCAGTAAAAGGTTATATGTTACATAAAGTAAACTGTGATGGGTGCTGTCTCTAATTTTCAGCTTCTACCCTTGTTTTCAAAAATTCATAACTCACACGTTACTTGGAATTTTTGGATGAAACCAATCGGATTTGATAGTCTCATGGATTATCTACTGAATAAATTTGAAATCATGTGGTTTGATATCAGTGGAATTTTATATGCCATTTTAAGTGAACTGCACCGGTTTACCTTTCAACCGGGTCATTATTGAGTTTTGAAAAATATTTTAATACTCCATATGATGTCGACGGAAGCTAATTTTTGAATATGTCATAATATAAGAAGTTTACTACCTTACATAAAAATATGATGAAGTTTTAAGGTCGATAGCTATAAAAACAAATTTATTTTGACAATTACTATTTGAGACAAAAACTGGAACAGCAAGATTACTTTATAAGTTTTGCCAAAATTTCACGTCAATAGTATTTACATGCATGGAGCCCATTCTAAAAACATTTTTGAAATTATTTTCTTTTACAATTGAATTATTGTTTAAATAAAAAAAAGAAAATTCTTCAATGAAATTCTAAAATTTTATCTTTATACCTTCTACTAAAAATATATTGAACTAACTTTACGGCTAAGGTACAGTAGTTTGAGTGACATTTCTGTCCATGCGGGTCGGGGCGTTACAATGCAAGTGTCAAATAGGATGTCAAAAATTCGTATACAACAAGCAAAGATCAATCGTTAAAAACCTTGCGACATGAACACTGTGGTGTACACTATAGTTTACACTTTGCCACGTGACATTACACTATTGGGCAGTTTAAATTTCAAATTGTTTTCTCATCTAATTGATACTTGATAACAATGCAAGTGTCAAACAACGTGTCAAAAATCAGTGTAAAAATAACAAAATTCAATCGGTAAGAACCTTGCTACATGTACACTATGGTGTACACTTTAGTTTACTCGTTGCCACGTGATATCACCCTATTGGACAGTTTAAATTTCAAACTGTTTTCCCATCTAATTGACACATGACAACAATGCAAGTGTCAAACAATGTGCCAAAAATCAGCGTGCAAATAGCAAAGTTCAATCAGTAAGAAACAGTTTGCAAAGTTCAATCAGCAAAGTTTCAAGTGTCAGCGTGCAAATAGTAAAAACCCTGCTGCATGTACACTATGGTGTACACTTTGCCATGTGACATTACCCTGTTGGACAGTTTAAATTTCAAACAGTTTTCTCATCCAACTGACACTTGAAAAGAATGCAAGTGTCAAACAACGTATCAAAAATCAGTGTACAAATAGAAAAGTTCAACCGATAAGGACCTTGCTACATGTACACTATGGTGTACACTTTAGTTTACACTTTACCATGTAATATTACCCTGTTGGACGATTTAAGTTTCAAATGGTCTTCCAATCCAATTGACACTTCGTAACAATGTAAGTGTTAAACAATGTGTCAAAAATCGGTGTAAAAATAGCAAAGCTCAAACGATAAGGACCTTGCTACAGCTACACTATGGTGAACACTTTTGTTTAAACTTTGCCCTGTGACATTCCCTGTTGGACGATTTAAGTTTCAAACTATTTTCCCATCCAATTGACACCTGGTAACAATGCAAGTGTCAAACAACGTGTCAAAAATTAGAGTACAAATAGCAAAGTTCAATCGAAAAGGACCTTGTTGTATGTACAATATGGTCTATACTTTAGTTGACACTTTGTCACGTGACATTACTCTGTTAGACAATTTAATTTTCAAACAGTTTTTCCATCCAATTGACACTTGACAACAATGCTAGTGTCAAACAACGTGTCAACAATCAGTGTACAAATAGCAAAGTTCAATCAGCATGAACCATGCTACATGTACACTATGATGTACGCTTTAGTTTACACATTGCCATGTGACATTATCCTATTCGACAGTTTTAATTTCAAACAGTTTTCGAATCCAATTGACACTCGACAACAATGTAAGTGTCAAAAATCAGTGTACAAATAGCAAAGTTCAATCGGTAAGGACCTTGCTACATGTACACTATGGTGTACACTTTAGTTCACACTTTGCCACATGACATGATCCTATTAGACAGCATAAATTTCAAATAATTTTCCCATCCAGACATTTGACAACGATGCAAGTGTCAAACAACATGTCAAAAATCACTGTAGAAATAGCAAAGTTGAATCGATAAGAACCTTACTACATGTAAACTATGATGAACACTTTAGTTTACACTTTGTCACATGACATTCCCCTGCGCGGCAGTTTAAATTTCAAATAGTTTTTCCATCCAATTGATACTCGACAACAATGCAAGTGTCAAACAACGTGTCAAAAATAAGTGTACAAATAGCAAAGTTCAATCGATAAGAACCTTGCTGCATGTACACTATGGTGTACACTTTAGTTTACACTTTGCCAAGTGACATTACCCTGTTGGACAATTTAAATTTCAAAAAATTTTCCCATCTAATTGACTCTTGACAACAATGCAAGTGTCAAACAATGTGTCATAAATCAGTGTACAAATTGCAAAGTTCAATCGGTAAGGACCTTGCTACATATACACTATGGTGTACACTTTAGTTTACACTTTGTCACGCGACATTACCCTGTTGGACAGTTTAAATTTCAAATAGTTTTCCCATCCAATTGACACTTGACAACTATGTAAGTGTCAAACAACGTGTCAAAAATCAGTGTATAAATAGCAAAGTTCTGTTGGTAAGAACATTGTTACACATACACTATGGTGTACACTTTAGTTTACACTTTACCACGTGACATTACCCTATTGGACAGTTTAAATTTTAAATAGATTTCGTATCCAATTGACACTTGACAACAGTGTAAGTGTCAAG
Organism: Olea europaea var. sylvestris; assembly: GCF_002742605.1. NCBI lineage: Eukaryota > Viridiplantae > Streptophyta > Magnoliopsida > Lamiales > Oleaceae > Olea > Olea europaea. The sequence goes on from NW_019235004.1 coordinate 292,621, forward strand.
CAATGTGTCAAAAATCAGTGTAAAAATAGGAAAGTTCAATAGGTAAGAACCTTGCTACCTGTACACTATGGCGGTACACTTTAGTTTAGACTTTGTAACGTGACATTATCCAGTTGGACAGTTTAAATTTCAAATAGTTTTCCCATCTAATTGACAAATGACAACAATACAAGTGTCAAACAATGAGTCAAAAATTAGTTTACAAATTACAAAGTTCAATCGGTAAGAACCTTACTACCTATACACTATGGTGCACACTTTTGTTTAAACTTTGCCACGTGACATTACCCTGTTGGACAGTTTAAATTTCAAAATGTTTTCCCATCTAATTGACACTTGGCAACAATGCAAGTGTCAAACAACGTGTCGAAAATTAGTGTACAAATAGCAAAGTTCAATCAGAAAGGACCTTGCTACATGTACAATACGGTATATACTTTAGTTTACACTTTGCCATATGATATTACCCTATTTGATGGTTTAAGTTTCAAATAGTTTTTCAATCCAATTGATACTTGTCAACAATGAAAGTGCCAAACAACATGTCAAAAATCAGTGTACAAATAGCAAAGCTCAATCGGTAAGGACCTTGCTGCATGTACACTATGGTGTAGACATTAGTTTACATTTTGCAACATGACATTACCCTGGTCGAAAGTTGAAATTTCAAAAAAATTGCCCATCTAATTGACTCTTGACAACAATGCAAGTGTTAAATAACTTGTTAAAAATCAGAGTACAAATAGCAGACTTCGATCAATAAGAACCTTGCTACATGTACACTATGGTGTACACATTAGTTTACACTTTTCCAAGTGACAATATCCTATTGGACATTTAAATTTCAAACAGTTTTTCCATCCAATTGACACTTGAAAACAATGCAAGTGTCAAACAGCGTGTCAAAAATTAGTGTACAAATATCAAAGTTCAATCGGTATGAACCATGCTACTTGTACATTATGGTGTGTACTTTAGTTTACACTTTGCCATGTTACATTACCCTGTTGGACTGTTTAAATTTCAAATAGTTTTCCCATGTAATTGACACTTGACAACAACGCAAGTGTCAAACAATGAGTCAAAAATCAATGAACGAATTGCAAAGTTCAATCAGTAAGAACCTTGCGACATGTACACTATGGTGTACACAATGCCACGTGACATTATCCTATGTGACAGTTTAAATTTCAAACAGTTTTCCCATCCAATTGACACTTTACAACAAAGCAAGTGTCAAACAATGTGTCAAAAATCAGTGTACAAATAGCAAAGTTCAATCGGTAAGGACATTGCTACATGTACACTATGGTGTACACTTTAGTTTACACTTCGCTACGTGACATTATCCTGTCGGATGGTTCAAGTTTCAAATAGTTTTCCAATCCAATTGACACCTGGCAACAATGCAAGCGTCAAACAACGTGTCAAAAATCAGTGTACAAATGACAAAGCTCAATCGGTAAGGACCTTGCTACATGTACACTATGGTGAACACTTTAGTTTGCATTTTGTCAAATGACATTACCTTGCTGGACAGTTTAAATTTCAAAAAGTTTTCCCATCTAATTGACACTTGACAACAACAAAAGCGTCAAACAACGTGTTAATAATCAGTGTACAAATAGCAAAGTTCAACGGGTAAGAACCTTGCTACATGTACACTATGGTGTATACTTTAGTTTACACTTTGCCAAGTGACATTACCCTATTAGATAGTTCAAATTTCAAGTAATTTTCCAGTCCAATTCACACATGACAACAATGTAAGTGTCAAACAATGTGTCAAAAATCAATGTACGAATAGCTAAGTTCAATCGATATGAACCTTGCTACATGTAAACTATGGTGTACAATTTAGTTTACACTTTGCCACGTGACATTACCCTGTTGGACAGTTTAAGTTTCAAACAGTTTTCCCATCCAATTGACACTAGGTAACAATGCAAGTATCAAACAACGTATCAAAAATTAGTGTACAAATAGCAAAGCTCAATCGATATGGACCTTGCTACATGTACACTATGGCGAACACTTTAGTTTACACCTTGCCACAAGACATTACCTTGCTAGACAATTTAAATTTCAAACAATTTTCCCATCTAATTGACTCTTAACAACAATGCAAGTGTCAAACAACGTGTCATAAATCAGTGTACAAATTGCAAAGTTCAATCGGTAAGGACTTTGCTACATATATACTATGGTGTACACTTTAGTTTACACTTTGCCACGCGACATTACCCTGTTGGACAATTTAAATTTCAAATAGTTTTCCCATCCAATTAACACTTACAACAATGAAAGTGTCAAACGACGTGTTAAAAATCAATGTACAAATAGCAAAGTTCAATCGATAATAACCTTGCTTCATGTACACTATGGTGTGCACTTTAGTTTACACTTGGCCATGTGACATTACCTAGTTAGACAGCTTAAATTTCAAATAGTTTTCCTATCCAATTGACACCTGAAAACAATGCAAGTGTCAAACAATGAGTTAAAAATCAGTGTACAAATTGCAAAGTTCAATTGGTAAGAACCTTGCCACATGTACACTATGGTGTACGAAATGCCACATGCCATTACCCTATCTGACAGTTTAAATTTCAAACAGTTTTCCCATCCAATTGACACTTCACAACAATTCAAGTGTCAAATAACGGGTCAAAAATTATTGTAGAAATAGCAAAGTTCAACCGGTAAGGACATTGCTACATGTACACTATGGTGTACACTTTAGTTTACACTTTGCCACTTGACATTATCCTGTTGGACGGTTTAACTTTCAAATAGTTTTCTAATCCAATTGACACTTGGTAACAATGCACACGTCAAACATTGTGTCAAAAATCAGTGTACAAATAGCAAAGCTCAATCGGTAAGGACCTTACTACATGTACACTATGGTGAACACTTTAGTTTGCACTTTATCACATGACATTACCCTGCTGGACAGTTTAAATTTAAAAAAGTTTTCCCATCCAATTGACACTTGACAACAATGCAAGTGTCAAACAATGTGTTAACAATCAGTGTACAAATAGCAAAGTTCTATCGGTAAGAACATTACTACATGTACACTGTGGTATACACTTTAGTTTACACTTTATCAAGTGACATTACTCTGTTGGACAGTTTAAATATCAAATACTTTTCCCATCCAATTGACACTTGACAACAATGCAAGTTTCAAACAACGTATAAAAAATCAGTGAACAAATAGCGAAGTTCAATCGATATGAACCTTGCTACATGTACACTCTGGTGTACACTTTAGTTTACACTTTGTCAAGTGACATTACCCTGTTTGAAGATTCTAATTTCCAACAGTTTTCTCATCCAATTGACATTTGACAACAACGCAAGTGTCAAACAATGTGTCAAAAATTAGTGTACAAAGAGAAAAGTTCAATCGGTAAGAACCTTGCTACATGTATACTATGGTGTACACTTTAGTTTACACTTTACCACGTGACATTACCCTGTTGGACAATTTAAATTTCAAACAATTTTCCCATCCAATTGACACTTGACAACAACGCAAGTGTTGAACATGTCAAAAATCAGTGTAAAAATAGCAAAGTTCAATGGGTAAGAACCTTGCTACATGTACACTATGGCGGTATGCTTTAGTTTAGACTCTGTCACATGATATTACCCTGTTAGACAGTATAGATTTCAAATAGTTTTCCCATCCAATTGACACATGACAATAATGCAAGTGTCAAAAATGTGTCAAAAATCAGTGTACAAATAGCAAAGTTCAACTGGTAAGGACATAGCTACATGTACACTATGGTGTACACTTTAGTTTACACTTTGCCACATAACATTACCCTGTTGGACAGTTTAAGCTTCAAACAGTTTTCCCATCCAATTGGCACTTGGTAACAATGCAAGTGTCAAATACACCGTGCCAAAAATTAGTGTACAAATGGCAAAGCTCAATGGGTATGGACCTTGCTACATGTACACTATGGCGAACACTTTAGTTTACACTTGCGACAAGATATTACCCTGTTGGACAGTTTAAATTTCAAACAGTTTTCCTATCTAATTGACTCTTGACAACAATGCAAGTATCAAACAACGTGTCAAAAACCAGTGTACAAATAGCAAAGTTCAATCGATAATAACCTTGCTTCATGTACACTATGGTGTGCACTTTAGTTTACAATTTGCCACGTGACATTACCCTGTTGGAAATTTTAAATTTCGAACAGTTTTCCCATCCCATTGATACTTAACAACAATTCAAGTGTCAAACAACGTGTCAAAAATCAGTGTATAAATTGCGAAGTTCAATCGGTAAGGACCTTGCTACTTGTACACTATGGTGTACACTTTTGTTTACACTTTGCCACATGGCATTACCCTATTGGTTTGTTTACATTTCAAATAGTTTTTCCATCCGATTGACACTTGAAAACAATGCAAGTGTCAACAACGTGCCAAAAATTAGTGTACAAATAGCAAAGTTCAATCGGTAAGGACCATGCTACATGTACACTATATTGTATACTTTTGTTTACATAGTGCGACATAATATTACCCTGCTGGACAGATTAAATTTCAAACAATTTTTTCGTCCAATTGACACTTGGCAACAACGTAAGTATCAAACAACTTGTCAAAAATTAGTGTACAAATAGCAATGTTCAATAGGTAAGAACCTTGCTACATGTACACTATAGTGTACACTTTAGTTTACACTTTGCCACGTGACATCACACTTTTGAATAGTTTAAACTTCAAACAATTTTTCAATCCAATTGACACTTGACAACAATGCAAGTGTCAAACAACGTGTCAAAAATTGGTGTACAAATGGCAAAGTTCAATCAGTAAGAACCTTCCTGCATGTACACTATGGTGTGCACTTTATTTTACACTTTGCCACATGATATTGCCATGTTGAAAAGTTTAAATTTCAAACAGTTTTCGCATCCAATTGACACTTGACAAAAATACAAGTGTCAAAAAATGGGTCTAAAATCAGTTTACAAATATCAATGTTCAATTGGTAAGAACCTCGCTCCATGTACACTATGGTGTACACTTTAGTTTACACTTTGTCACATGATATTACCCTATCGAACAGTTTAAATTTCAAACAATTTTCCAATCCAATTGACACTTCACAACAATGCAAGTGTAAAAAAATGTGTAAAAAATCAGGGTACAAATATCATCGTTCAATCGGTGAGGACCTTGCTACATGTACACTTTAGTTTACACTTTTTAACGTGACATTGCCCTATTAGACAGTATAAATTTCAAACAGTTTTCCCATCCCATTCACACCTGGCAACAATGCAAGTGCTAAACAACGTGTCAAAAATCACTGCACAAGAAGTAAATGATGCGAACCCCGTAGCAACATTAACTACGAAACCCACAACGAGATTGATGAACCCAAGAAAGCTAAATTAATCCAAGAGTTTAGGATTAACCCAAAAGAAAGTCGAACCAAAAAACCTAACAAGAATGACGCCTGAAAGACCCCTTGATCACGTAATCCAAGAATTAAATCCGGTTGTTTGAACGCCACAAGTTAACACTTGATAAGTTCGAAATTGTTCAATGAAGAACGATTGAAGAGAAGATAATACGTCTCACTTTTAATTCAATATCAATAATGTCGAAAGGTTTTTAACAATTGAATGGAAACTCCTATTTATACTAAACCTAAAAACTAGGTAAAACTCGTGCAAAAGTCGAGTATAATCTCCAAAATATGGAAAAGAATCAAAATCTAACAAAATATGGAAAATTGCCAAAATTGAAAAATTCACCAAATTTTTGGCCTGTGTGGCCGCATGGTGTAAATCCATGCGGTCGCATGGTTCAACACAAATTGCACTTTTGGTTTTCGGTATGCATGTGTGTGGCCGCATGTGGTTTTGCCTGTGCGGCCGCATGGTATTGTCTTCAGCCTCCGCTTTCGTCGCTTGATAACAAATTGATCCAAGTTGATTCGACCTTCGACCCGAACATGAAAGTTGCTCCATTTTATGTCCCGAACATGGTTCCATCAATGGTTTCTTGAACGAGCAATCCCATCACTTGTTTCACTTGCTTTGCCCTTGATCACGTCATTGGTCCGCCATCGACTATCAATGGGTCTCGTCTCGCACTTGCCTTCGTCAGGCTCGACTCCTGGATCATATCAATAAAGTTTAATCTGTAAGAACCTTGCTACATGTACACTATGGTGTACACTTTAGTTTATACTTTGCCACATGGCATTACCCTATTGGACAGTTTAAATTTCAAACAATTTTCCCATGCAATTGACACTTGACAACGATGTAAGTGTCAAACAATGTGTCAAAAATCTGTGTATGAATAGCTGTTTTCCCATCCAATTGACACTTGACAATAATACAAGTGCCAAACAAAGTGTCAAAAATTAGTGCACAAATAGCAAAGTTCAATCAACTAGAACCTTGCTACATGTACACTATGGTGTACTTACACTTCGCCACATGGCATTACCCTATTGGACAATTTAAATTTCAAATAGTTTTCTCATCCAATTGACACTTGACAACAATGTAAGTGTCAAACAACGTATCAAAAATTAGTGTACAAATAGCAAAGTTCAATCAGTAAGAGCCTTAGTACATGTATAGTATGGCATAAACTTTAGCTTACACTTTGTCACGTGACATTACCCTATTGGATAGTCTAAATTTCAAACAGTTTTCAAATCCAATTGATACTTGATAACAATGCAAGTGTCAAACAACGTGTGAAAAATCAGTGTACAAATAGCAATGTTTAATCAGTAAGAACCTTGCTACATGTACACTATGGTTTACAATTTAGTTTACACTTTGCCACTTGACATTACCCTATTGGATAGTTTAAATTTCAAATACTTTTCCCATCCAATTGACACTTGACAACAATGCAAGTGTCAAATAACGTTTCAAAAATTAGTGTACAAATAGCAATGTTCATTCGGTAAGGACCTTGCTACATGTACACTATGGTGTACTTACACTTTGCCACGTGATACTACCCAGCTTTATAGTTTAAATTTGAAAATTTTTTTCCATCCAATTGATACTTGACAATAATGCAAGTGTTAAACAACGTGTCAAAAATCAGTGTACAAATAGCAAAGTTAAATTGGTAAGAACTTTGCAACATGTACACTATGATGTACACTTTAGTTTACACTGTGCCGCATGACATTACCCTGTTGGACAATTTTAATTTCAAACAGTTTTCTCATCCAATTGACACTTGACAACAATGCAAGTTTCAAACAACGTGTCAAAAATTAGTGTAAAAATAGCGAAGTTCAATCGGCAAGGACCTTGCTACATATACACTATGGTGTACATTTAGTTCACACTTTGCCACATGACATTACCTTGTTAGACAGTATAAATTTCAAATAATTTTCCCATCTAGACACTTGACAACAATGCAAGTGCCAACAAGTTGTCAAAAATCAGTGTACAAATAGCAAAGTTTAATTGGTAAGAACCTTGCTACATGTACACTATGGTATATACTTTAGTTTATACTTTACCACGTAACATTAACCTGTTGGATAGTTTAAATTTCAAATAGTTTTCCCATCCCATTGACACTTGAGAATAATGCAAGTGTCGAACAACGTGTCAGAAATCAGTGTACAAATAGCAATGTTCAATCGATAAGAATCTTGCTACATGTACACTATGACGGTACACTTTAGGTTAGACTTTGTCACATGACATTACCCCGTTAGACAGTATAAATTTCAAACAGTTTTTCCATACAATTGACACTTGACAACAATACAATTGTCAAACTACGTGTCCAAAATCAGTGTACAAATAACAAATTTAAATCGGTAATAACCTTGCTTCATGTACACTATGGTGTACACTTTAGTTTACACTTTGCCATGTGACATTGCCCTGTTGGGCAGTTTAAATTTCGAAAAGTTTTCCCATCCAATTGACACTTCACAACAATTCAAGTGTCAAATAATGTGTCCAAAATCAGTGGACAAATTGCAAAGTTCAATCAGTAGGAACCTTGCTACATATACAATATGGTGTACTTACACTTTGCCACGTGACATTACACTGTTGGACGGTTTAAATTTAAAATAGTTTTCTCATCCAGTTGACACTTGACAACAATGCAAGTGTTAAACAAGATGTTAAAAATAAGTGTACAAATAGCAAAGTTCAATCTGTAAGAACCTTGCTACCAGTACACTATGGTTTACACTTTAGTTTACACTTGGCCATGTGACATTACCCTGCTGGACAGTTTAAATTTAAAATAGTTTTCCCAACCAATTGACACTTGACAACAATGCAAGTGTCAAACTACGTGTCAAAAATTAGTGTACAAATAGCAATGTTCAATCGGTAAGGACCTTGCTACGTGTACACTATGGTGTACTTACACTTTGCCATGTGACATTATCCTGTTGGACAGTTTAAATTTGAAACAGTTTTCCCACCCAATTGACACTTGACAATATCGTAAGTGTCAAACAACGTGTCAAAAATCAGTGTACAAATAGTAAAGTTCAATCAATAAGAACCTTACTACCTGTACATTATGGTGTACACTTTAGTTTAAAGTTTGCCACGTGACAATACCCTGTTGGACAGTTTAAATTTCAAATAGTTTTCCCATACAATTGTCACTTGACAATGATGCAAGTGTCAAACAACGTGTCAAAAATCTGTGTACAAATAGTGGTTTTCCCATCCAATTGACACTTGACAATAATACAAGTGTCAAACAAAGTGTCAAAAATTAGTTTACAAATAGCAAAGTTCAATCAGTTAGAACCTTGCTACATGTACACTATGGTGTACTTACACTTCGCCACGTGACACTACCCTGTTGGACAATTTAAATTTCAAACAGTTTTTCCATCCAATTGACACTTGACAACAATGCAAGTGCCGAGCAAAGTGTCAAAAATCAGTGTACAAATAGCAAAGTTCAATCGGTAAGAGCCTTGCTACATGTACACTGTGGCATAAACTTTAGTTTACACTTTGCCACGTGATATTATCCTATTGGACAGTTTAAATTTCAAACAATTTTCCCATCCAATTGACACTTGACAACAATACAAGTGTCAAACAACGTATGAAAAATCAGTGTACAAATAGCAATGTTCAATCGGTAAGAACCTTGATCCATGTACACTATGGTTTACACTTTAGTTTACACTTTGCTACGTGACATTACCCTGTTGGACAGTTTAAATTTAAAATACTTTTCCCATCCAATTGACACTTGACAACAACGCAAGTTTCAAAAATTAGTGTACAAATAGCAATGTTCATTCGATACTACCCTGCTGGATAGTTTACATTTAAAAAAAAATTTCCATCCTATTGATACAAGACAACAATGCAAGTGTCAAACAACATGTCAAAAATTAGTGTACAAAGAGCAAAGTTAAATAGGTAAAAACCTTGCAACATGTACACTATGATGTACACTTTAGTTTACACTGTGCCACGTGACATTACCCTGTTGGACAGTTTAAATTTCAAACTATTTTTCATACAATTGACACTTGACAACATTGCAAGTGTCAAACAATGTGTGAAAAATCAGTGTACAAATAGCAATGTTCGATCGGTAAGAACCTAGCTACATTTGCACTATGGTTTACACTATAGTTTACACTTTACCACATTACATAACCCTATTGTACAGTTTAAATTTCAAATAGTTTTCTCATCCAATTGACACATGACAACAACGCAAGTGTCAAACAATGTGTCAAAAATCAATGTACAAATAGCAAAGTTCAATCGGTAAGAACCTTGCTACCTGTACACTATGGTGTACACTTTAGTTTATAGTTGCCACATGACATTAACCTATTGGATAGTTTAAATTTCAAATTGTTTTCCCATACAATTGACACTTGACAACAATGCAAGTGTCAAACAACGTGTCAAAAATTGGTCTACAAATAGCAAATTTCAATCGGTATGAACCTTGCTACATGTACACTATGGTGTACACACTTAAGTTTACACTTCGCCATGTGACATTATCCTGCCTAAAAGTTTAAATTTCAAACAGTTTTCCCGTCCAATTGACACTTGACAAAAATTGCAAGTGTCAAACAACGTGTCAAAAATCAGTATACAAATAGCAATCTTCAATCGGAAAGGACCTCGCTACATGTAAACTATGGTGTACACTTTAGTTTACACATTGCCACGTGACGATACACAGTTAGACAGTTTATTTTTCACACAGTTTTCCCATCCAATTGACATTTGACAACAATGCAAGTGTCAAACAATATGTTAAAAATCAATGTACAAATAGCAAAGTTCAATTGATAAGAACCTTTCTATATGTACACTATGGTGTATACTTTGCATTGTGACATTACCCTGTTGGACATTTTAAATTTCAAATAGTTTACCCATCCAATTAACACTTGACAACAATGTAATTGACAAACTAGGTGTCCAAAATCTGTGTACAAATAGCAAAGTTCAACCGATAAGGACCTTGCTACATGTACACTATGGTGTACACTTTAATTTACACTTTGCCACGTGACATTACACTGTTGGACGGTTTAAGTTTCAAATAGTTTTTCAATCCAATTGACACTTGACAATAATACAAGTGTCAAACAACATGTCAAAAATCAGTGTACAAATTTCAAAGTTCAATCGGTAAGAACGTTGCTACATGTACACTATGGTGTACACTTTCAAGTTTACACTTTGCCACGTGACATTATCCTGTTGGACAGTTTAAATTTCAAATACTTTTCCCATATAATTGATATTTGACAGCAATGCAAGTGTCAACCAACATGTCGAAAATTAGTGTACAAATAGCAAATTTTAATCGGTAAGGACCTTGCTACATGTACACTATGGTGTACACTATAGTTTACACATTGCCATGTGACATTACCCTGTTGGACTATTTAAATTTCAAACAATTTTTCCATCCAATTAACACTTGAGAATAATTCAAGTGTCGAACAACGTGCCAAAAATTAGTGTACAAATAGCAAAGTTCAATCAGCAAGAACCTTGCTACATGTACACTATGGTGTACACACTTAAGTTTACACTTTACCACATTACATTATCATTTTGGACAGTTCAAATTTCAAATAGTTTTCCCATACAATTGATACTTGACAATAATGTAAGTGTCAAACAACGTGTCAAAAATCAGTGTACAAATTGCAAATTTCAATCGTTATGAACCTTGATAAATATACACTATGGTGTACACACTTAAGTTTGCACTTTACCAAGTGACATTACCTTGCTGGACAGTTTAAATTTGAAATAGTTTTCCCATCCAATTGACATTTGACAACAACGCAAGTGTCAAACAACGTATTAAAAATCAGTGTACAAATAGCAAAGTTCAAACGGTACGAACCTTGCTACATGTACACATTAGTTTACACTTTCCAACATCACATTACCCTGTTGGACAATTTTTATTTCAATAGTTGTCCCATCCAATTGATACTTGACAACAATGCATGTGCCAAACAACGTGTCAAAAATCAGTGTACAAATAGCAAAGTTCAATCCGTAAGGACCTTGCAACATGGACACTGTGGTGTTCGCACTTAAGTTTACACTTTGTCACGTGACATTACCCTGCTGGACTATTTAAATTTCAAACAGTTTTCCCATCTAATTGATACTTGAAAATAATGCAAGTATCAAACAACGTGTCAAAAATTAGTTTACAAATATCAAAGTTCAATCGATATGAACCTTGTAACATGTACAATATGGTATGCACACTTAAATTTACACTTTACCATGTGACATTACCTCCTGAATAGTTTAAATTTCAAATATTTTTCTCATCCAATTGACAGTTGACAACTACACAAGTGTTAAAAACGTGTCCAAAATCAGTAAACAAATAACAAAGTTCAATCAGTAAAAACATTGCTACATGTACACTATGGCGTATACTTCAGTTAACACTTTGCAACGTGACATTACCCTGTTGGACTGTTTAAATTTCAAACTATTTTCCCATCCAATTGACACTTGACAACAATGCAAGTGTCAAATAACGTGTCAAAAATCGGTGTACAAATAGCAAAGTTCAATCGGTAAGGACCTTGCTACATGTAAACTATGGTGTACACTTTAGTTTACACTTTGCCAAGTGATATTACCCTGTTGGACAGTTTATATTTTAAATAGTTTTTCCATCCAATAGACGCTTGACAACAATGCAATTGTCAAACTACGTGTCCAAAATCAGTGTACAAATAATAAATTTAAATCGGTAAGGACCTTGCTACATGTACACTATGGTGTACACTTTAGTTTATACTTTACCACGTGACATTACCTTGTTAGACAGTTTAGATTTTGAGTAGTTTTCCCATCCAATTGACACTTTTCAAGAATACAAGTGTCGAACAACGTGTCGAAAATCAGTGTACAAATAGCAAAGGTAAATCGATAAGGACCTTTCTTCATGTACACTATGGTGTACACTTTAGTTTACACTTTGCCACGTGATATTACCCTGTTGGACAGTTTAAATTTTGAGCAATTTTCCCATCCAATTGACACTTGACAACAATGCAAGTGTCAAACAACGTGTCAAAAATCAGTGTACGAATAGTAAAGTTCAATCGGTAAGGACTTGCTATATGTACACTGTGGTGTACACTTTAGTTTACACTTTGCTATGTAACATTACCTTGTTGGACAGTTTAAATTTCAAACAATTTTTCCATCCAATTGACACTTGAGAACAATGCAAGTGTCAAACAATGTGTCAAAAATCGGTGTACAAATAGAAAAGTTCAATTGGTAAGAACTTTGCTACATGTACATTATGGTGTACACTTTAGTTTACACTTTGCCACATGGTATTACCCTGTTGGTTTGTTTACATTTCTAACAATTTTTCCATCCAATTGACACTTGACAACAATGCAAGTGTCAAATAACGTGTCAAAAATTAGTGTTGAAATAGTAAAGTTCAATCGGTAAGGACCTTGTTACATGTACACTATGGTGTATACTTTAGTTTACACTATACCATGTCATATTAACCTGTTGGATAGATTAAATTTTGAACAGTTTTTCCATCCAATTGGCACTTAGCAACAAAGCAAGTGTCAAACAACGTGTCAAAAATCAGTGTACAAAAAGCAAAGTTCTATCGGTAAGAACCTTGCCACATGTATAATATGGTGTGCATTTTAGTTTACACTTTGCCACGTGACATTACCTTGTTGGACAGTTTAAATTTCGAACAGTTTTCAGTTTTCCCATCCAATTCACACTTGATAACAATGCAAGTGTCAAACAATGTGTCAAAAATTGGTTTACAAATAGCAAAGTTCAATCGGTAAGAACCCTGCTGCATGTACACTATGGTGTACACTTTAATTTATACTTTGCCACTTGACATTACCCTGTTGAATATTTTAAATTTGAAACAATTTTCCCATCCAATTGACACTTGACAACAATGCAAGTGTAAAAAAATGTGTCAAAAATCAGTGTACAAATATTAATGTTCAATAGGTAAGGACCTTGCTACATGTATACTATGGTGTACACTTTAGTTTTTTAACGTGACATTACCCTGTTAGACAGTATAAATTTCAAACAATTTCCCTGTCCAATTGACACCTGGCAATAATGCACGTGTCAAACAACGTGTCAAAAATCAGTGTACAGGCAGTAAAGTTCAATCAGTAAGAACCTTGCTACATATACACTATGGTGTACACTTTGCCACGTGGCATTACCCTGTTGGTTTGTTTAAATTTCAAACAATTTTCCCATCCAATTGACATTTGATAACAATGCAAGTGTCAAACAATGTGTCAAAAATTAGTGTACAAGTAGCAAAGTTCAATTGGTAAGGACCTTGCTATATGTACACTATGGTGTACACTTTAGTTTACACTGTGCCATGTGATATTTCCTTGTTTGACAGACTAAATTTCAAATAGTTTTCCCATCCAATTGACACTTGTTAACAACACAAGTGTCAAACAACGTGTCAAAAATTAGTGTACAAACAACAAAGTTCAATCGGTAAGATCCTTGCTACATGTACACTATAGTGTACACTTTGGTTTACATTTTGCCCCGTGACATTACCTTATTGGACAGTTTAAATTTCAAACAATTTTCCCATCCAATTGACACTTGACAATAATGCATGTGTCAAACAACGTGTCAAAAATCGGAGTACAAATAGCAAAGTTCAATTGGTAAGAACCTTGCTGCATGTATACTATGGTGTACACTTTATTTTACAGCTTGCAATGTTACATTGCCCTGTGGAAAAGTTTAAATTTCAAACAGTTTTACCATCCAATTGACACTTGACAACAATACAAGTGTTAAAAAATGGGTCAAAAATCAATGTACAAATATCAATGTTCAATCGGTAAGGACCTTGCTACATGTACACTATGGTGTACACTTTACTTTACACTTTTCCATGTGACATTACCCTATTAGACAGTATAAATTTTATACAATTTTCCTATCGAGTTGACACTTGACAACAATGTAAATTGTCAAACAATGTGTCAAAAATCAGTATACAAATAGAAAAGTTCAATCGATAAAAACCTTTCTATATGTACACTTTAGTTTACGCTCTGCCACGTGGCATTACCCTATTGGTTTGATTAAATTTCAAACAGTTTTCACATCCAATTGACACAAGACAACAATGCAAGTGCCAAACAACGCGTCCAAAATCAGTGTACAAATAGCAAAGTTCAATCGTTAAAGACCTTGCTACTTGTACACTATGGTGTACACACTTTAGTTTACACTTTGCCACGTGACACTACGCTATTGAATAGTTTGAATCTCAAACAATTTTCCCATTCAATTGACACTTGACAACAATGCAAGAGTCAAACAACGTGTCATAAATTCGTGTACAGATAGCAATATTCAATCGGTGTGAACCATGCTCCATGTACACTATGGTGTGCACTTTAGTTTACACTTCGCCACGTGACAATACCCTAAAGGACAATTTAATTTTAAAAAGTTTTCCCATCCTATTGACACTTGACAACAATGTAAGTGTCAAACAACGTGTCAAAAATCAGTATACAAGTAGCAAATTTCAATCGGTAAGAACCTTGCGAAATCTACACTATGGTGTACACTTTATTTTACACTTTACCACGTGACATTACCATGTTGGGCAGTTTAAATTTGAAACAATTTTCCCATCCAATTGACACTTGAACGTGTTAAAAATTAGTGTGCAAATAGCAAAGTTCAATCGGTAAGAACCTTACGACATGTACATTATGGTGTGCACTGTAGTTTACAATTTGGAACGTGACATTACCCTGTTAGACAATATCAATTTCAAATAGTTTTCTCATCCAGGCACTTGACAACAATTTGTTGAAAATCAGTGTACAAATGGAAAAGTTCAATCAGTAAGAACCTTGCTACATGTACAGTATGGTCTACACTTTAGTTTATACTTTACCATGTGACATCAACCTATTGGATAGTTTAAATTTCAAACAGTTTTCCCATCCAATTGACACTTGACAACAACGCAAGTGTTGAACAACGTGTCAAAAATCAATATACAAATAGCAAAGTTCAATCGATAAGAACCTTGCTACATGTACATTGTGGCGGTACACTTTAGGTTAGACTTTGTTACGTGACATTACTCCGTTAGGTAGTATAATTTTCAAACAATTTTTCCATCCAATTGATACTTAACAACAATGCAAGTGTCAAAAATGTGTCAAAAATTAGTGTACAAATAGCAAAGTTCAATAGGTAAGAACCTTGCTACATGTACACTATGGTGTACACTTTAGTTTGCACTTTGCTAGGTGACATTACCCGGTTGGACTATTTAAATTTCAAACAGTTTTCCCATCCAATTAACACTTGACAACAATGCAACTGTTAAACAACGTGTCCAAAATCAGTGTACAAATAGCAAAGTTTAATCCATAATAACCTTGCTTCATGTACACTATGGTGTACCCTTTAGTTTACACTTTGCCACGTGACATTACCCTGTTGGACAGTTTAAATTTCAAAAAATTTTCCCATCCACCCGACACTTCACACCAATTCAAGTGTCAAATAACATGTCAAAAATCAGTGTACAAATTGTACTGTTCAATCGGTAGGAACCTTGCTACATGTACAATATAGTGTACACTTTAGTTTACACTTTGCCACTTGACATTACCCGATTAGACAGTTTAAATTTCAAATAGTTTTACCATCCAATTGACACTTGACAACAATGTAAGTGTCAAACAACGTATCAAAGTTTAGTGTACAAATAGCAACGTTCAATCGTTAAGAACCTTGATACATTTACACTATGGTTTACACTTTAGTTTACACTTTGCCATTTGACATTACCTTGTTGGACAGTTTAAATTTCAAACAGATTTCCTATCCAATTGACACTTGAAAACAATGCAAGTGCTAAACAATGTGTAAAAAATTAGTGTACAAATAGCAATGTCCAATCGGTAAGGACCTTGCTACATGTACACTATGGTGTACTTACACTTTGCCACGTGACATTACTCTATTGGACAGTTAAAGTTATTTTCCCATCCAATTGAGACCTGACAACAACGCAAGTGTCAAACGTGTTAAAAATCAATGTATAAATAGCAAAGTTCAATTGGTAAGAACCTTGCTACCAGTACACTATGGTTTACACTTTAGTTTACACTTGGCCATGTGATATTACCCTGTTGGACAGTTTAAATTTTAAACACTTTTCCCAACCAATTGACACTTGACAACAATGCAAGTGTCAAACAATGTGTCAAAAATTAGTGTACAAATAGTAATGTTCAATCGGTAAGGACCTTGCTGCGTGTACACTATGGTGTAATTACACTTTATCACGTGACATTACCATGTTGGACAGTTTAAATTTCAAAAAATTGTCTCGTCCAATTGACATTTAACAACAATGCAAGTGTCAAACAACGTGTCAAAAATCAGTGTACAAATTGCAACGTTCAATCGGTTAGAACCTTGCTACCTGTACACTATGGTGTACACTTTAGTTTAAAGTTTGCCAAGTGACATTACCTTGTTGGACAGTTTAAATTTCAAACAGTTTTCCCATACAATTGACTCTTGACAACGATGCAAGTGTCAAATAGCGTGTCAAAAATCTGCATATAAATAGCAGTTTTTCCATCCAATTGACACTTGACAATAATACAAGTGCCAAACAAAGTGTCAAAAATTAGTGTACAAATAGCAAGGTTCAATCAGTTAGAACCTTGCCTCATGACATTATCCTATTGGACAATTTAAATTTCAAATAGTTTTCCCATCCAATTGACACTTGACAACAATGCAAGTGTCAAAAATCAGTATACAAATAGCAAAGTTCAATCGGTAAGAGCCCTGCTACATGTACACTATGGCATAAACTTTAGTTTACACTTTGTCATGTGACATTGCCCTATTGGACAGTTTAAATTTCAATCAGTTTTCCCATCCAATTGATACTTGACAACAATGCAAGTGTCAAACAACATGTCAAAAATCAGTGTACAAATAGCAATGTTCAATCGATAAGAACTTTGCTTCACGTAGACTATGGTTTAAACTTTAGTTCACACTTTGTCACGTGACATTGCCCTGTTGGACAGTTTAAATTTCAAATAGTTTTTCCATCCAATTGACACTTGACAACAATGCAAGTGTCAAATAACGTGTCAAAAATTAGTGTACAAATAGCAATGTTCATTCGGTAAGGACCTTGCTACATGTACACTATGGTGTACTTACACTTTGCCATGTGATACTATCCTGTTAGATAGTTTAAATTTCAAAAAGTTTTTCCATCCAATTGATACTTGACAACAATGTAAGTGTCAAACAATTTATCAAAAATTAGTATACAAATAACAAAGTTAAATTGGTAAGAGCCTTGCAACGTGTACACTATGATGTACACTTTAGTTTACACTATGCCACATGACATTACCCTATTGGACAGTTTAAATTTCAAACAGTTTTTTCATCCAATTGACACTTGACAACAATGTAAGTGTCAAACAATGTGTGAAAAATCAGTGTACAAATGGCAATGTTTAATCAGTAAGAACCTTATTACATGTACACTATGGTTTACACTTTAGTTTACACTTTGCCACGTGACATTACCCTATTTGACAGTTTAAATTTCAAATAGTTTTCCCATCCAATTGACACTTGACAACAATGCAAGTGTCAAACAACGTGTCAAAAATTAGTGTACAAAATGTTCATTCGGTAAGGACCTTGCTTCATGTACACTATGGTGTACTTACACTTTGCCACGTGATACTACCCTACTGGATAGTTTAAACTTAAAAAGTTTTTCCATCCAATTGATACTTGACAACAATGCAAATGTCAAACAACGTGTCAAAAATTAGTGTACAAATAGTAAAGTTCAATTGGTAAAAACCTTGCAACATGTACACTATGATGTACACTTTAGTTTACACTGTGCCTCGTTACATTATCATGTTGGACAGTTTAAATTTCAAACAGTTTTCCCATCGAATAGATACTTGACAACAATGCAACTGTCGAACAACGTGTTAAAAATTAGTGTACAAATAGTAATGTTCAATCGGTAAGGACCTTGCTACATGTACATTATGGTGTACTTACACTTTGCCACGTGACATTACCCTATTAGATTGTTTAAATTTCTAACAGTTTTTCCATCCAATTGACACTTGACAACAATGCAAGTGTCAAACAACGTGCCAAAAATCAGTGTACAAATAGCAAAGTTCAATCGGTAAGAACATTGCTACCTGTACATTATGGTGTACACTTTAGTTTACACTTTGCCACGTGACATTACCCTATTAGATTGTTTAAATTTCTAACAGTTTTTCCATCCAATTGACACTTGACAACAATGCAAGTGTCAAACAACGTGCCAAAAATCAGTGTACAAATAGCAAAGTTCAATCGGTAAGAACATTGCTACCTGTACATTATGGTGTACACTTTAGTTTACAGTTTGCCACGTGACATTACTGCCACGCATTTTATGTAACATGATTTAACCACAGGCGTATGATGTGAAGTTTTGTAGTATATTAAGGAATTGAAAAGTCTCGAACCCTGAGGGATTGATATTCGACTTCTACTGAGTACTATAATTGTGTCCGCGTTTACTTTATCTAGACAATCGGATGTTAAATTGATGTTTGAATGTTAAACTAATGTCAATTAATTAAATAACGCAAGGAACCTGAGGCAATTTTTAAAGATTAGATCAGAATTACGTAATGTCTAGGGAGTGATTTCACCATATTATCGACATAATTCTCAACCCCTATAGATATTCCTATCAATTATTTCCCGAATTCATAGGTAAAATCCTAAATTAATTCTATTTTCTTCTCTTGAACGTCAAATAGAACCTATCTCTATATTTTAATCCCAATATCTTTTATTCCGAATTAAATATATAAAGATTATCAAGGACTTGGTTCTTGTTTTACCCTCAAAGATTCGCACTTTCTCTCGAAACCTACAAATCTAAGTTATATTATTCTTAGGTCACGCCTAAATTTCCCTCTCTCGAGCGTCAAATTTAGAGAAACAATTCATTCAATTGGTGATCAGGCAACTGAAAGTATTATGCAAGAACAATACAAATAAATTCTGGAAAAATAAACGGGAATACTATAATGAAATTAAATTATGTCTCAAATAGGTTACATCAAACCCTAGATTTAAAAGTTTAGTTCATGATGGAGAAGAAAAATGCAATGAAATACAAACTAGAGTGCATGGATAAGAGAAAGATAGGAAAACTTCTCAGTTTTCTGCTTGATCTCTTCTCTAAAATCGGGTCAATCTTCTCTCAATTGGTGCTTCTTTTTCTCTTGCCTCTTCAGCCGTCTAAACCCCCCTCTCTTGATCTTTATCTTTGTATTTATATTTTCTATGAGTCCTCAATGGTTAGGGTATGATTTTTGGGCCGAGAAATAATTAAAATTTCGGGTTTTATTCATTTCGGGATTCGATGCCGCGGTGCCCAAATATGGCGCTGTGGCGGCACAATGTGCTTACTAACTGGCACCGCGGTGCCCAAGTCTGGCGTCGTGGCACCAGTTATTCTGCTCCGCTTCCTCTTCGTTGGGCGCCATGGCGCCCAGGTCTGGCATCGTGGCGCCAGGTCTACTGCTGGAATTTGACTTCTTTTTCGGTACCGTGCGCTAGTGCCACTGCCTTGCAACATTTCACTTTATTTTCCAAGCCTATTTTCCATTCTGATCTTCTTCAATACTTGCTTATTCATGCTCCATTTCATTGATCATCATTTTTGCTCGTCACAGGCTCCCAATTGTGGTATTTTCTTGAGAGTTGTCCAAACTATAAAGCAACACGAACACACACATTAAAACGTTCAAAAGTACCCAAGAACAAATAAAAAAAATGATTTAGAAGCTTTAGTTTAATGAGTAAATTACACTCATCAAACACCCCCAAATGTAGTTCTTTGCTTGTCCTCGAGCAAACACCAAACTAAAGATAGTTATTAACGAACACACAAGCACAACTAAAACAGACAGTCACTCAAAAGAAACATTATGTTAGACACCTTACATTTATGGCTCAAGATTAAAAACCTAGCATCAAATTCATGAATTACTTCAAAACTATAATGCACACGTCAAATTCTCGCTTATTCAATGCAAACAGGTGTGTGTGTGGAGAGTTAAGCACAATGCTGTACAATAATAAATTGACCCAATTCCCGACCTTAAAAGTCAAATATTTCCTTGCCTCGCTCATGGGATTCACACACCCCCAAACTTGTTTTCTTTTCTCTTCCCAAGGTGTATTCTAAAGTTGATTTTTCAATACTAATTTCTTACACCGCTCAAGTTTGGTTAGATTTCACTATTGCAGTTCAACCTATCAACATATGAGGATTCTCCTTATTTTTTAGTGCTTCAACCTCTAGAAATCAACCAAATTACTAACCTCTTATCAAAGGTCTAATCCTCTAAAACAAGTGTTCGGGGTTTAATCAAGACATGTGATATCAATTTTTTTTTCTCTTTTTTTTGTTTTTTTAAATATAAATGTATTATTTAAACACTCTTTGTGTGGACATCACTCCCTTAAGCTTTCTAAATGACCCCTGTAGCGAGCTTTAAGCCGCTGACTCCCAAATCAGATGACTTTAGGGCACCAGGTTTTAAACCCTTATAGGCTTAATCACTCGAGTTATAAAGGCTACGAAGAGACGATTCAAGATGAGATTATTAAAGTTGTCCTCATTGGGATCCTTTTTATGCAATGATTAGTGCAATGCCCTTTATTAAACACCTATTCTCAAAAATCGATCTCGATCTTAAGGTTTTCACCCAATTTTCATTCTATTAGTCTCAGACAATCCACACAAAATTTTAACACACACGGAATTCGCATTTATCTCCAAGTTTCTCTACAACAGTTTAATCGACCAAACATCCTATATTTGGTTTAAAGGTAATATGATGTTCAAAGGTTGTTTGGGTTTAGCATTTAAGTTCTCTAATCCAACCTATAAACATAAATCAACCTACTCATGTACAACGCTACAATCAACCCACGTGCAAAAATAATTACCGTTTCACACAAATAAACAAAAATTTAACTCACACATATAACTTCTCACACAAGCATGCAAAACACGAAATGATACTTTTTTTTTAAAAACACGATCACACAAAATAAAGAATTAGGCAATTTTAGACAATTTAAAATACACTCTCCCCAAACTTGAACAACACATTGCCCTCAATGTAAAAATGGAAAAAGGGGAAGAGAAATACCTCGCTGAAGACATCAACTATCTTCCTCACCATCAGGTGGAGAAGTAGGGTGTGAAGGAGGTGGAAGTGATGGCTGTGGAGGGAAGGTGAGCTCAGGATGTGCAGATGCCATGACAGCCATGCGAGCGTTCTGATATTGAAATTGGTCAAAGATGGTGTATTGTAGATGATTCATTTGTACTTGCATGCCATCCTACCATCGGGTCATGCGCAAATCCATGGCTTCAAGACATTGAAGGATGTCCCCCGTACATCAGAAGGTTGTGGAGGTGGTGATGTAGGAGATACTGGACGAGATGACTGAGAAGAGCCAGGCACTTCCCGATGTCCCACACGCCTATCACGAAGTTCCCGTGTAAGTGGTTGTTTCGGGTGTAATACTTCATGTGTTTCTCGTATAGGAACACCCCTGTGTATGCAAAGGTCATGGATTAAAGAGGGGTGACCCAAACTACCTGTAGCAGGCCCGACAAGGATGCGAAGAATGCTGTTTTGAATGACTCGGCCAACATCAATAGAATACCCTTTCTGAATCACAAAATTTAGTAAGGCCCATTCCTTGGTGACCTCGCTGGTGTTGCTACTGGGGATCAGTTTAGATAATATGAAGTGGTACCAGATCTTACAGTTAGGTATCAGAGCAGATGAAGGGAAGTGAGTTACATCACTAGGTGATCCTTTCCATTCAGTACCGAGGCAAGCAATAGTGAAAATTATCTCCTCGGGATCGACCCCCTCATCACGGAGTCGGGAATAGTCATCATTGGGTATATCCCGCGTGTGGTAGAACCTGTTAATTGATGCACTGTCAAACTTAATCCAAAAACCCCAGACAAAGACATTGAAGTTCTCATGTTCATTAGCATTGGCATAGAACTCTTTCACCAAAGGAATGGATGCAGCAGTATGTTGCTTGGTAAACTTCTCCCATCCCGAACTGTGTATTTTATCTAGCAAAAAATTTTCAAGGCCCCTCTTAGGAATGCAATTTTGATGTACCACACTGTGTTTATAGCGTTCCTCTGCTTTGAAACTAATGAATCGTCTTCAATCAAACACTGTAGTAGAGGAAGAGGTAGTGACCTTGAATTTCTTTTTAGGAGGCATGGAGTAAGTGTTCTTTCCTAATATCACGTGAAGTTAATCGGCCACCTCCAACGTACTCCCTTCCTATATTGACTAGAGTGTCAATGCAACCATTTTTGAGCATGACCCTACAAAATAAAAAGAAAATGAATTTACCAAATTTTGCCTAAGAAGAAAGGAACATGTCTAAATAATGAAAAGAAACTTAAGGAATAGAACTTAGGTTGCCTCCCAATAAGCGCTTCTTTTACGCCTTTAGCTAGACGTGAACGTGGTGTTAAGTTGGTTCATCAAGGGTAATTTCTTCCACATCCCTATTTTCTTCTCCATATTAATGCTTGAGGTGTTGTCCATTGCCTAAAAGGTAGACCCATCCATGCTTACTAACTCCACTGCACTATAAGGGAACACCTTACGAATTACAAATGGTCTTGACCATCGGGATTTGAGCTTGCTAGGAAAGAGTTTCAAGCAAGAGTTGAATAGAAGAACTCGCTCTCCTGCCTTGAAATCCCTCCTTAGGATTCTCTTGTCACGCCACATTTTTGTCCGTTCCTTGTATATCTTTACATTTTTGTATGCATCATTCAAGAATTCATCCAACTCATCAAGTCACAAAAAGCGTTGTGGATCGGCCAATTTCATATCTAAATTCAATTTCTTCACAGCCCAATAAGCTCGATGCTCCAATTCCACCGACAAATGACAAGTTTTTTTGAATACAAGACGGTAGGGTGACATTCAATTGGTGTTTTAAAGGTTGTTCGATATGCCCAAAGAGCGTCATCTAGTTTGAGAGATCGGTCCTTTCGATTGGTATTCACTGTCTTTTCCAAAATCTATTTAATCTTTCTGTTAGACACCTCTGCTTGCCCAATTGGCTGTGGATGATAACCAAGTGCCAACTTGTGCTTGACATTATACTTAGCTAGAAGAGAATTGAACAGCTTGTTTCAGAAATGTGTACCTTCATCACTTACTATTGCCCTAGGCGTGCCAAAACGAGTAAAGATATTTTTCTGTAGAAACCCCAAAACCACCTTTGCATCATTTGTTGGTGTAGCACTAGCTTCAACCCATTTAGATACATAGTCAACTGTAAGGAGAATGTATAACTGACCAAAAGAAGGTCAAAACGGACCCATGAAATCAATACCCAACACATCAAATAATTCCACCTCAAGCATATTAGTTAATGGTAGCTCATGATGCCTTGAAATGTTTCCAATACGTTAACAACGGTCACATGTCTTCACAAAAGCATAGCAGTCTTTGAACAGATTCGACCAATAGAAATCGGATTGCAATACCTTTGTAGCAATACGCGTAGGATCGAAATGACCTCCATAAAGTGAGGAATGGCAATGATGCATGATTGATTGTATTTCTTCCACAAGGACACACTGCCTGATTATTCTATCAGCACATCTTTTGAACAATATTGGATCATCCCATAGATATGACTTGACGTCAAGGAGGAATTTCTTCTTTTAATGAAAGGTCAAGTCAGGTGGCAATCTTCCAGACACTAAGTAATTAACAAAATTAGCAAACCATGGGATCTTTGTTGATATAGCTAGCAAGATCTCGTCAGGGAAAGTTTCTCGAATTTGACTGTCATCCTCCACCTTTTCATTCTCTATTCATGAGAGATGGTCTGCAATGACATTCTCACTACCTTTCTTATCCCGAATCTCTACATCAAATTCCTGTAGTACCGATATCCATCGAATTAGGCATGGTTTGGCATCCTTCTTTTCAAAGAGATAACGGATTGTAGCATGGTCTGTGTAAATTATCACTTTGGTGTCAATGAGGTAAGATCTGAATTTGTCACATACAAACACTACTGCTAGCATTTTCTTCTCTGTTGTGGTGTAATTTAGTTGAGCTCCATTAAGAGTTTTGTTGGCGTAGTGGATTGCCCGAATAATCTCATCACGCCTTTGTCCCAAAATCGGCCCTACTGTGTAGTCACTGGCATCACACGTAACCTCAAATGGCTGATCCCAATTTGGTGCTATCATCACTGAAGCAATGACTAATTTTGCCTTTATGGTTTCAGAAGCCCGTAAGCAGTCTTTATCAAATACGAATATTATGTCTTTCTCCAAAAGATTACATAGGGTTTTGCCACTTTTAAGAAGTCTTTGATAAATCTCCTGTAGAATCTAGCGTGCCCTAAGAAACTTCGAATGCCTTTGACATTAGTGGGTGGTGGTAACTTTGAAATTGTATCAATTTTTGCCCTGTCCACTTCCAGACCCCTTGCTAAAACATGGTGGCCTAGCACAATTCCTTCTTGTACTATGAAGTGGCACTTTTCCCAGTTTAGAACTAAATTCTTTTCCTCACAGCATTGCAGCAGTAAGGAGAGATTGTGAAGGCAGTTATCAAAAGAAGTACCAAACACCAAAAAGTCATCCATAAATACCTCCATAATGTGCTCAACCATGTCCGCAAAGATCGCCATCATGCATATCTGAAAGTGGTTGGTGCATTCCATAACCCGAATGGCATCTGTCTGTAGGCAAAAGTTCCATAGGGACAGTGAAGGTTGTCTTTTCTTCATCTTCAGGTGCTATAGCAATTTGGTTGTAGCTCAAATATCCATCAAGAAAATAATAGTAAGAGTAGCCAGCTAATCATCCAACATTTGATCGATGAACGGGAGTGGGAAATGATCCTTTCTAGTTACCTTGTTCAGTTTCCTGTAATCAATGCACACCCTCTAGCCGGTTACTGTTCTAGTTGGAATTAGCTCATTGTTGTCATTCTTAACTACTGTCATCCCTCCTTTCGTTGGTACCACCTGTATTGGGCTGATCTATTCACTATCTGAAATGGTGAATATGATCCCTGCCTTCAATACCTTTAGTATCTCAACTCGAACCCCTTCTTTCATTGCTGGGTTTAATCTTCTCTGATGTTCAATGGACGGCTTGTAAGAATCTTCCATGAGGATTATATGCATGCAGACTATAGGACTTATCCCCTTGATGTTAACTATCGACCAACCCAAAGCAACCTTGTGATCCCTCAACACTTTCAATAATCTGTCCTCTTCGTCCCTGGTGAGCGATGAAGAAATGATCACTGGAAATGCAGAATTGTCCCCCAGAAATGCATAGCGAAGGTGATCTGGTAATTGCTTCAATTCAATCTTACTACTTTCGCTGCATTCTTTATCATCTGACTCCTCTGATTTTTGAATATCTTCACACTGTGACCGATTGTTTTCAACTGGTGTAGATTCTAGAGCCAATATACAATCAACCAGGTCTTTACTCCCTGCATATTCTCTGAAAGAGCTGATATCACCCTTTGTTGAACTAAACATCAAATACTGCTTCAAGCGATCCTTAATACAAAATTTCTCATCGCTCACAGCTGAATCAATGAAGTCAATCATGTGGCATGTGTCAGTGTCGTTCGAGTACTTCATTGCTTGATAGATGTTGAACCTCACCTCTTCTTGATTCACTCTTAATGTCAAATGTCCTCCTTGGACATCAATTAATGCTCTTCCAGTTGCTAAAAATGACCTGCCTAAAATCAGTGGGATTTCTTGATCTTCTTCCATATCCAGTACCACAAAATTAGCTAGGAAGATGAATATGTCGACCTTTACTAACACATCTTCAATAATGCCTCGTGGGTAAGTAAGGGACCTATCAGCCAGTTGTAGAGTCACTGTTGTTGGCTTGACTTTCCCGAGGCCTAACTTCTTGAATACTGATAATGGCATTAGGTTGTTGTTTGCTTCTAGATCACAGAGGGCCTTTTCAAAGGAAGAGCTTCCAATGGTGCATAGAATAGTGAAGCTACTCGGATCTAAGATGAATTTGTCGACCTTTACTAACACGTCTTCAATAATGCCTCGTGGGTAAGTGAGGGACCTATCAGCCAGTTGTAGAGTCATTGTTGTTGGCTTGACTTCCCCGAGGCCTAACTTCTTGAATACTGATAATGGCATTAGGTTGTTGCTTGCTCTTAGATCACAGAGGGCCTTTTCAAAGGAAGAGCTTCCAATGGTACATGGAATAGTGAAGCTACCCG
Source organism: Olea europaea var. sylvestris (assembly GCF_002742605.1). NCBI lineage: Eukaryota > Viridiplantae > Streptophyta > Magnoliopsida > Lamiales > Oleaceae > Olea > Olea europaea. Next base: position 319,631 of record NW_019235004.1, read on the forward strand.
GATCTTTTCTCTTTTGAGGAAGTTTCTTTTGAAGAATAGCACTACATTCTTCTGTTAATTTTACTGTTTCATATTCCTCCAATTTTCGTTTCTTTGATATTACTTCCTTCATAAACTTTGCATAATTTGGCATTTGTTCCAAAGCATTTGCAAAAAGAATATTAATGTGAATTTTCTTGAAAATTTCTAAAAATTTTGCAAATTGATCATCAAATTTTTTCTTATGAAAACGCTGTGGAAATGGAAGTGGTGGTGTGAGAATTGGTGGGTTGTTAGGAAAGGATATGGGGTAAGGTCTGTGAGCCTTATTTGTTCCTTTGGCCTGCTTTTCTTGCTCTTCTACTGCTTGTTCTTTCTCCTTATAAGGTGTGGGATTGCTGTCTTCGATGGGTTCACTTTCTCCAACTTGCTTGCCACTCTTTAATACAAAGGCTTTACAGTGCTCCTTTGGATTGACTTCTGTATCATTTGAAAATTTTCCTTGTTGCTGAGACTTCATTGAGGTAGCTAACTGACCAATTTGCACTTCAAGATTCTTCATTGTAGCTCCCATGTTGGACACATGTATTTCAATATTATCCAACTGTGATTCATCTTTGTTGAAGCGTGATCTTGTCTCAGAAATGAATATCCCAAGGATGTCTTCCAAGGCTGGTTTCCCATCAGAATTCGGAGTGTTGAATCTGAGTGAAGGTTGAAGTGTGTTTCTATTGTTGCCATATGACAAGGTCTTGTGATTCCTCAGCCCTGGATGATAGTGATTAGCTTGGTAGCTTCCTCTTTGATTGTAGATTCTACTGTTGACATATTGGGCTTGCTCGTTTGCAACCTCTGTCTCTTGGTGTGATGAAGAAGTACTCATGACTGAATCTACCTTCTGTTGATTTTCTTGAGTGGTAAGCATGACTATCTGATTTGTGAATGATGCAACCTGAGCTGCTAGTGCTGTGATGGGATCCACTTCATGAAGTCCTACTACTTTCTTTACGCTCGATCTCTCACTTGGCCATTGGTAACTATTGGTGGCTATGTCATCCAATAAAGCATAGACAAGCTCTGCTATTTTAGCCATTAAAATGCCTCCCATAGCTACATCTACCATAGTCCTTGTTTGCCCATTTAGCCCATTATAAAATATTTTGATTTGCACCCATTTCTGGAACCCATGTTGAGGACATCTCCTAAGCAAGTCTTTAAATCTTTCCGAGGTTTCATAGAATGGCTCGAAGTCAAGTTGTTTGAATTGGCTAATTTCATCGCGAAGTTGAGCTAATTTAGAAGGTGGAAAGTACTTGGTGAGGAATTTCTGAGCCAAATCATCCCAAGTTGTAATTGAGCCATTTGGTAGTGACTGGAACCAAGACTTTGCTTTATCCCTTAAAGAGAAAGAGAATAGGTGAAGTCTAATTGCATCTTCTGTAACCCCATTCATCTTCACCATGTCACAAATTTCCAAAAAGGATCCAAGATGAGCATTTGGATCTTCTATTGCAGCACCCCCAAACTAATTCTCCTGCACCATATGCATCAACCTTGGCTTCAATTCGAAATTATTTATAGCAATTGCTGGGTGTGTGATGCTAGAATAGTTATCATTGACAACCGGCCTTATGTAGTCCCAAATAGCCCTTTGTTAGTTGTCGTCATTGGCTGCTCTAGCATCCTGTTCTGCCATTGCTTCCTGTTCGTTTCTTTGTATGCCTCCGAGAATGCGAAATGTGGCTTCTGGTTCAGGATCAACAGGTAGTAAGTCTAGATTTCTCACCCTTTGCATAAACATCTGAAAATAACCAGAAAGAAGCTCTTAAAGATAGACACAAAAAGAATAAAATGAAAAAATAAAAATTTCGATAGAAATAAAAATCTAAAGTAAAATGAATGCTGATTAGTAATAATATCAATTCAAATTAAATGAATCAATCCTCGACAATGGTGCAAAAAACTTGGGATTGATATTCGACTTGGGATTTAACCGCAAGCATACGGTGTCAAGTTTTTTAGTATATTAAGGAATTGAAAAGTGTCGAACCCATAGGGATTGATATTAAACTTCTACTGAGTACTATAATTGTGTTCGCGTTTACTTTATACTCACTTATTCATGCTCCATTTCATTGATCATCATTTTTGCTTATCGCAGGCTCCCAATTGTGGTATTTTTTTGAGAGTTGTCCAAACTGCAAAACAACATGAACACACACATCAAAACGTTCAAAAGTGCCCAAGAACAAATCAAAAAATGTGATTTAGAAGCTTTAGTTTAATGAGTAAATTACACTCATCAATCACCCTGTTGGATAGTTTAAATTTCAAATAGTTTTCCCATCTAATTGACACTTGACAACAATGCAAGTGTCAAACAACATGTCAAAAATATGTGTATAAATAATAGTTTTCCAATCAAATTGACACTTGACAATAATGCAAGTGTCAAACAACGTGTCAAAAATTAGTGTACAAATAGCAAAGTTCAATCGGTAAGAATCTTGCTACATATATACTATGGCGTACACTTTAGTTTACACTTTGCCACATGACATTGCCCTGTTGGATAGTTTAAACTTCAAACACTTTTCCCATCCAATTGACACTTGACAACAATGCAAGTGTCAAACAACGTGTAAAAAATTAGTGTACAAATAGCAATGTTCAATCGGTAAGAACCTTGCTACATGTACACTATGGTTTAGACTTTAGTTTACATTTTCTCATGTGACATTACCCTGTTGGACAGTTTAAATTTCAAATAGTTTTCCCATCCAATTGACACTTTACAACAATGCAAGTGTCAAACAACGTGTCAAAAAATAGTATACAAATAGCTATGTTCATTCAGTAAGGACCTTGCTACATATACACTATGGTGTACTTACACTTTGCCAATCATGCTAGACAGTTTAATTTTCAAAGAGTTTTCCCATCAAATAGACACTTGACAACAATGCAAGTCTCAAACAACGTGTCAAAAATCAGTGTACAAATAGTAAAGTTCAATCGGTAAGAACCTCGCTACATTTACACTATGGTCTACACTTTAGTTTACACTTTGCCACGTGAGGTTACCCTGTTGGACACTTTAAATTTCAAACAGTTTTTCCATCGAATTGACACTTGAAAACAATGCAACTGTCAAACAACGTTTCAATATTCTGTGTACAAACAATAGTTTTCCCATCCAATTGACACATGACAACAATGAAAGTGCCAAACGTGTGAAAAATCTATGTACAAATAGCAAAGTTCAATCAGTAAAAACCTTGTTACTTGTACACTGTGGTGTACACTTTAGTTTACACTTTGCCACGTGACATTACCCTGTTAGATAGTATAATTTTGGCAAGAACCTAGCGACATGTACACTATGGTGTATACTTTAGTTTACACTTTGCCACGTGACACCAACCTACTGGATAGTTTAAATTTCAAATAGTTTTCCCATCCAATCGACACTTAATGACAATGCAAGTGTCAGCGTGTCAAAAATCAATGTACAAATAGCAAAGTTCAATCGGTAAGTACCTCGCAACATGTACACTTTGATGTATGCTTTAGTTTACACTGTGCCACGTGACATTACCTTTTTGGACAGTTTAAATTTGAAAGAGTGTTCTCATCCAATTGATACTTGACAACAATGCAAGCGTCAAACAATGTGTCAAAAATTAGTGTACAAATAGCAAAGTTCAATCGGTAAGAAACTTGCTGCATGTACACTTTGGTCTACACTTTAGTTTACCCTTTGCCACGTGACATTACCCTTTTGGACAGTTTAAATTTCAAATAGTTTTCCCATCCAACTGACACTTGAAAACAATGCAAGTGTAAAACAACGTGTCAAAAATCAGAGTACAAATCGCAAAGTTCAATTGATAAAGACCTTTCCACATATACACTATGGTGTACACTTTAGTTTACACTTTGCCACGTGACATTACCCGATTGGACAGTTTAAATTTTAAATAGTTTTCCCATCCAATTGACAGTTGACAACAACATAAGTGTCAAACAACGTGTTGAAAATTAGTATAGGAATAGCAAAGTTCCGTCAGTAAGGACCTTGCTACATGTACACTATGGTTTACACTTTACTTTATACTTTGCCACATGACATTACCCTATTGGACAATTTAAATTTCAAATTGTTTTTCCATCCAGTTGACACTTGAAAACAATGCAAGTGTCAAAAAATATGTAAAAAATCAGTGTACAAATCGCAAAGTTCAATCGATAAGGACATTGCTACATGTACACTATGGTGTACACTTTAGTTTACACTTTGCCACGTGATATTACCCTGTTGGACAGTTTAAATTTCAAAAAGTTTTTCCATCCAATTGATACTTGACAAAAACATAAGTGTAAAACAACATGACAAAAATCAGTGTACGAATAGCAAAGTTCCATCGGTAAGGACCTTGCTGCATGTACACTATGGCGTACACTTTAGTTTACACATTGCCACGTAACATTAGCCTATTGGACAATATAAATTTCAAATAATTTTCCCATCCAGAGACTTGAAAACAATGCAAGTGTCAAACAACGTGTCAAAAATTTGGGTACAAATAGCAAAGTTCAATCGATAAGAACCTTGCTACATGTACACTATGGAGCAAACTTTAGTTTACACTTTGCCACGTGACATTACCGTGTTGGACAGTTTAAATTTCAAACAATTTTTCCATCCAATTGACACTTGACAACAATGCGAGTGTCAAACAATTTGTCAAAAATTCGTGTAAAAACAACAAAGTTCCATCGGTAAGAACCTTGATACATGTACACTATGGTGTACAATTTAGTTTACACTTTGCCACGTGACATTACACTGTTGGACAGTTTAAATTTCAAAAAGTTTTCCCATCCAATTAACACTTGACAACAATGCAAGTGTCAAACAACGTGTCAAAAATTGGTGTACAAATATCGATGTTCAATCGGTAAGGACCTTGCCACATGTATACTATGATGTACACTTTAGTTTACACCTTTCCACGTGACATTACCGTGTTAGACGGTATAAATTTCAAAAAGTTTTCTTATCCCATTGACACTTGACAACAATGCAAGTGTCAAATAACGTGTCAAAAATCTATGTACAAACAGCAAAGTTCAATCAGTAAGAACCTATTTACATGTACACTATGGTGTATACTTTAGTTTTCACTTTATCATGTGGCATTGCCCTGTTGGTTTGTTTAAATTTCAAAGAGTTTTCCAAACCAATTGACACTAGACAACAATGCATGTGTCAAACAATGTGTCAAAAATCAGTGTACAAATAAAAGTTTTCCTATCCAATTAAAACTTGACAACAATGCAAGTTACAAACAACGTGTCAAAAATTAGTGTATAGGTAGCAATGTTCAATCAGTAAGAACTTTGCGACATTTACAATATGGAGTACACTTTAGTTTTCACTTTGCCACGTGACACTACCCTGCTGGACAGTTTAGATTTTAAACAGTTTTCCCATCCAATTGACACTTGAAAACATTGCAAGTGTCAAACAACGTGCCAAAAATCAGTGTAGAAATAGCAAAGTTCAATTCGTAAGAACCTTGCTACATGTACACTATGGTGTACACTTTAGTTTACACCGTACCACGTGGCATTACCTTGATGGACAGTTTAAATTTCAAACAGTTTTCCCATATAATTGATAGTTGACAACAATACAAGTGTCAAACAACGTATCAAAAATTGGTGTACAAATAGTAAAGATCAATCGGTAAGAACATTGTAACATGTACATTATGGTGTACACTTTAGTTTACACTTTGCACCATGACGTTACCCTGTTGGACAGTTTAAATTTCAAACAATTTTCCCATCCTATTGACACCTGACATCAATGCGAGTGTCAAACAACGTGTCAAAAATCAGTGTACAAATAGCAAAGTTCAATCGGTAAGGACCTTGCTACATGTACACTATGGTGTACACTTTAGTTTACACTTTGCCTGGTGACATTACCCTGTTAGATAGTATAAATTTCAAACAGTTTTTCCATCCAATTGACACTTGACAACAATACAAGTGTCAAACAACGTGTCAAAAATCAGTGTACAAATAGCAAAGTTCAATCGGTAAGGACCTTGCTACATGTACACTATGGTGTACACTTTAGTTTACACTTTGCCTGGTGACATTACCCTGTTAGATAGTATAAATTTCAAACAGTTTTTCCATCCAATTGATACTTGAAAACAATGCAATTGTCAGACAACTTGTCAAAAATCTGTGTACAAATAACAGTTTTTCCATCCAATTGACACTTGACAACAATACAAGTGTCAAACAATGTGTCGAAAATCAGTGCACAAATAGCAAAGTTCAATCGACATGGACGTTGCCACATGTACACTATGGTGTACACGTTAGTTCACACTTTACCACGTGACATTACCCTATTGGATAGTTTAAATTTCAAACAATTTTTCCATCTGATTGACACTTGAAAAAAATGCAAGTGTCAAACAACGTGTTGAAAATCAGTGCACAAATAACAAAGTTCAATCGGTAAGAACCTTGCTACGTGTACACTATGGTGTACACTTTTGTTTACACTGTGCCACGTGACATTATCCAGTTGGACGGTTTAAATTTCAAACAGTATTCCCATCCAATTGGCATTCAACAACGTAAGTGTCAAAATAACATGTCAAAAATCTGTGTACAAATAGCAAAGTTAAATCGGTAAGAACCTTGCTACATGTACATTATGGTGTACACTACAGTTTACACTTTGTCACGTGATATTATCCTGTTGGGCAGTTTAAATTTCAAACAGTTTTTCCATCCAAAGCACACTTGACAATAATACGAGTGTCAAACAACGTGTAAAAAATCAGTGTACAAATAGAAAAGTTCAATCGGTAATGAGCTTGCAACATGTACACTATGGTGTACACTCTAGTTTACACTTTGCCTGGTGACATTACCCTGTTAGATAGTATAAATTTCAAACAATTTTCGCATCCAATTGGTACTTGAAAATAATGCAAGTGTCAAACAATATGTCAAAAATCTGTGTACAAATGACAGATTTTTCGTCCAATTGACACTTGACAACAATACAAGTGTCAAACAACGTGTCAAAAATCAATGCACAACTAGGAAAGTTCAATCGGTGTGGACGTTGCCACATGTGCACTATGGTGTATAATTTAGTTTGCACTTTTCCATGTGACATTACCCTGTTGGACAGTTTAAATTTCAATCAGTTTTCCCATCTAATTGACACTTGACAACAATGCAAGTATCAAACAACGTGTCAAAAACTAGTGTACAAGTATCAACGTTCAATCGGTAAAGACCTTGCTACAAGTACACTATGGTGTACACTTTAGTTTACACTTTTCCACGTGAGATTACCCTATTAGACAATACAAATTTCAAACAGTTTTCCCAACCAATTGACACTTGACAACGATGCAAGTGTCAAACAACGTGTCAAAAATCAATGTGCAAATAGCAAAGTTCAATCAGTAAGAACCTCGCTACATGTACTCCGCGTTGTACACTTTAGTTTAAACATTGCCGCGTGGCATTACCCTGTTGGACAGTATAAATTTCAAACAGTTTTCCTTTCCAATTGACACTTGATAGCAATGCAAGTTTCAAACAACGAGTAAAAAATCTGTGCAAAAATAACAATGTTCAATCGGTAAGGACCTTCCTACATGTACACTGTGGTGTACACTTTAGTTTACACTACGCCACATGATAGTGGAAATTTCAAACAGTTTTCTCATCCAGTTGACACTTGGCAACAACGCAACTGTCAAACAATGCATCCAAAATTAGTGTACAAAGCGCAAAGCTCAATCGGTAAGGGCCTTGCTACTTGTACATTATATGGTACACACTTTAGTTTACACTTTGTCACGTGACATTACCCTGTTGGACAAATTAAATTTCAAATAGTTTTCCCATTCAATTGACACTTAACAACAATGCAATTGTCAAACAACGTGACAAAAATTAGTGTACAAATAGCGAAGTTCAATCGGCATGAACTATGCTACATGTGCACTATGGTGTACACTTTAGTTTACACTTTTCCACGTGACATTACCCTGTTAGACAGTTTAAATTTCAAACATTTTCCCATCCAATTGCATTGTCAAACAACGTTTCAAAAATCTGCGTAAAAATAAAAGTTTTCCCATCCAATTGACACTTGACAACATTGCAAGATTCAAACGTGTCAAAAATCAGTGTACAAATAGCAAAGTTCAATCGGTAAGAACCTTGCGACATGTACACTGTGGCGTACACTCTAGTTTTCACATTACCACATGACACTACCCTACAGGACAGTTTAAATTTAAAAAAGTTTTCCCATCCAATTGACACTTGACAATAATGCAAGTGTCAAACAACGTGCCCAAATTCAGTGTAGAAATAGCAAAGTTCAATTGGTAAGAACCTTGCAACATGTACGTTATGGTGTACACTTTAGTTTTAACTATGCCACGTGATATTACCCTGTCGGATAGTTTAAATTTCAAATAGTTTTCTCATCTAATTGACAGTTGATAACAATGCAAGTGTCAAACAACGTGCCAAAAATTGATGTACAAATAACAAAGTTCAATCGGCAAGAACCTTGCTGCATGTACACTATGATGTACACTTTAGTTTACACTTTGCCACATGACATTACCCTGTTGGACAGTTTAAATTTCAAAAAGTTTTCCCATCCAATTGACACTTGACAGCAACGCAAGTGTCAAACAACGCGTCAAAAATTAGTGTACAAATATTAACGTTCAATCGGTAAGGACCTTGCTACATGTACACTATGGTGTACACTTTAGTTTACACTTTTTCACGTGAGATTACCCTATTAGACAATACAAATTTTAAATAGTTTTCCCATCCCATTAACACTTGACAACAATGCAAGTGTCAAACAACGTGTCAAAAATCAATGTGCAAATAGCAAAGTTCAATCAGTAAGAACCTCGCTGCATGTACACTGCGTTGTACACTTTACTTTAAACATTACCACGTGGCATTGCCCTGTTGGACAGTATAAATTTCAAACAGTTTTCCTTTCCAATTGACACCTGACAGCAATGCAAGTTTCAAATAACGAGTAAAAAATCAATGCACAAATAGCAATGTTCATTCGCTAAGGACCTTGCTACATGTACACTGTGGTGTACACTTTAGTTTACACTGCGCCACATGACATTACCACTTTGGACAGTGGAAATTTCAAACAGTTTTCTCATCTAGTTGATGCTTGGGAACAACGCAACTATCAAACAACGCATCCAAAATCAGTGTACAAAGAGTAAAGTTCAATCGGTAAGGACCTTACCCCTTGTGCCCTATGTTGTACACACTTTAGTTTACACTTTGTCACGTGACATTACCCTGTTGGACAGTTTAAATTTCAAATAGTTTTCTCACTAAATTAACACTTGACAACAACGCAAGTGTTAAACAGCGTGTCAAAAATTAGTATACAAATAGTGAAGTTCAATCGATATGAACTATGCTACATGTGCACTATGGTGTACACTTTAGTTTACACTTTGTCACGTGACATTACCCTATTGGACAGTTTAAATTTCAAATAATTTTTCCATCCATTTGACACTTGAGAACAATTCAAGTGTCAAACAATGTGTCAAAAATAAGTATACAAGTAGCAAATTTCAATCGATAAGAACCATGATACATGTATACTATGTCGTACACTTTAGTTTATACTTTTCCTCATGTCATTACCCTGTTAGACAATATAAATTTCAAATAGTTTCCCATCCAATTGACACATGACAACAATGCAAGTTTCAAACAACGTGTCAAAAATCAATGTACAAATAGTAAAGTTCAATCAGTAAGAACCTTGCTACATGCACATTATGGAGTACACTTTAGTTTACACTTTGCCACGTGGCATTACACCATTGGTTTGTTTAAATTTCAAATAGCTCTCCATCCAATTGACACTTGACTACAATGCAAGTGTCAAACAACATGTCAAAAATCAGTGTACAAAAAGCAAAGTTGAATCGGTAAGGACCTTTCTACATGTACACTATGATGTACACTTTAGTTTACACTTTCCCATGTGACATTACCTTGTTAGATAGTAAAATTTCAAATAGTTTTCCCAAAAAATTGACACTCGACACAATGCATATTTCAAACAACGTCTCCAAAATTAGTGTACAAATTGCAAAGTTCAATCGGTAAGGACCTTACTACTTGCACACTATGGTGTACACACTTTAGTTTACAATTTGTCATGTGACATTACCCTGTTAGACTATTTAAATTTCAAACAGTTTTCCCATCCAATTGACACTTGACAATAATGCAAGTGTCAAACAATGTGCCAAAAAATAGTGTACAAATATCAACGTTCAATAGATAAGGACCTTGGTACATGTACACTATGGTGTACACATTAGTTTACACTTTTCCACACGATATTACCCTGTTACAAAATACAAATTTCAAATAGTTTTCACATCCAATTGACACTTGACAACAATGCAAGCGTCGGACAACGTGTCAAAAATCAATGTGCAAATAGCAAAGTTCAATCAGTAAGAACCTCGCTACATGTACACTGTGTTGTACACTTTAGTTTAAACATTGCCACATGGTATTACCCTATTGGACAGTATAAATTTCAAACAGTTTTCCTTTCCAATTGACACTTGACAGCAACACAAGTTTCAAACAATGAGTAAAAAATCAGTGCACAAATAGCAATGTTCAATCGGTAAGGACTTTGCTACATGTACACTGTGTTGTACACTTTAGTTTAAACATTGCCACATGGTATTACCCTATTGGACAGTATAAATTTCAAACAGTTTTCCTTTCCAATTGACACTTGACAGCAACACAAGTTTCAAACAATGAGTAAAAAATCAGTGCACAAATAGCAATGTTCAATCAATAAGGACCTTGCTGCATGTACACTGTGGTGTACACTTTAGTTTACACTGTGCAGCATGACATTACCCCTTTGGACAGTTTAAATTTCAAATAGTTTTCTCATCCAATTGACACTTGGCAAGAACACAACTATCAAACAACGCATCCAAAATCTGTATACAAAGAGCAAAGTTCAATCGGTAAGGATCTTGCTACTTGTATACTATATGGTACACACTTTATTTTACACTTTATCACGTGACATTACCCCATTGGACAGTTTAAATTTCAAATAGTTTTCTCATCCAATTGACACTTGGCAAGAACACAACTATCAAACAACGCATCCAAAATCTGTATACAAAGAGCAAAGTTCAATCGGTAAGGATCTTGCTACTTGTATACTATATGGTACACACTTTATTTTACACTTTATCACGTGACATTACCCCATTGGACAGTTTAAATTTTGCTTAGTTTTCCTATTCAATTGACACTTGACAACAATGCAAGTGTTAAACAACGTGGAAAAAATTAGTGTACAAATAGCGAAGTTCAATCGGTATGAACTATGCTACATATGCACTATGGTGCACACTTTAGTTTACACTTTTCCATGTGGCATTATCCTGTTGGATAGTTTAAATTTCAAACAATTTTCCCCCCAATTAACACATGACAACAATGTAAGTGTCAAACAACGTGTTAAAAATCAGTGTGCAAATAGCAATTTCAATCGGTAACGACCTTACTGCATGTACACTATGGTGTACACTTTAGTTTACACATTGCCACATGACATTACACTGTTGGACAGTTTAAATTTCACTCCGTTTTTCCATCCAACTAACACTTGACAACAATGCAAGTGTCGAACAACGAGTCAAAAATCAGGGTACAAAGATCAATGTTCAATCGGTAAGGACCTTGCTACATGTACACTATGGTGTATACTTTAGCTTAAACTTTTTCACGTGACGTTACGCTATTGGACAGTTTAAATTTCACTCCATTTTCTCATCCAATTGACACTTGACAACAATGCAAGTGTCAAACAACGAGTCAAAAATCAGGGTACAAATATCAATGTTCAATTTGTAAGAACCTTGCTAGATGTATACTATAATGTACACTTTAGATTACACTATGCCACGTGACATTATCCTGTTAGACAGTTTAGATTTCGAACAATTTTTCCATCCAATTGACTCTTGACAACAATGAAAGTCTCAAATAATGTGTCCGAAATCAGTGTAAAAATATCAATGTTCAATCGGTAAGGACCTTGTTACATGTACTCTATGGTGTACACTTTACCACGTGACATTACCCTGTTGAACAGTTTAAATTTCAAACAATTTTCCCATCCAATTGACACTTGACAACAATGCAAGTGTCAAACAACGTGTTAAAAATCTGTGTAAAAATAAAAGTCTTCCCATCCATTTGACACTTGACAACATTGCAAGATTCAAACAACGTGTCAAAAATCAGTGTACAAATAGCAAAATTTAATCGGTAAGAACCTTGCGACATGTACACGATATCGTACACTCTAGTTTTGACACTACCCTACCATACAGTTTATATTTCAAATAGTTTTCCCATCCAATTGACACTTGACAACAATGAAAGTGTCAAAGAACGTACCAAAATTTAGTGTAGAAATAGCAAAGTTAAATCGGTAAGAACCTTGCTAAATGTACACTATGGCGTACACTTCAGTTTCACTGTGCCACGTGACATTACCCTGTCGGAAAATTTAAATTTCAAACAATTTTTCCATCCAATTGAGAGTTGACAACAATGCAAGTGTCAAACAACGTGCCAAAAATCAGTGTACAAATATCAACGTTCAATCGGTAAGGACCTTGGTGCATGTACACTATGGTGTACACTTTAGTTTAGACTTTTCCACGTGAGATTACCCTATTAGACAATACAAATTTCAAACAGTTTTCCCATCCAATTGACACTTGACAACAATGCAAGTGTCAAACAACGTGTCAAAAATCAATGTGCAAATAGCAAAGTTCAATCAGTAAGAACCTCGCTACATGTACACTGCGTTGTACACTTTAGTTTAAACATTGCCACGTGGCATTGCCCTGTTGGACAGTATTAATTTCAAACAGTTTTCCTTTCCAATTGACACTTGACAGCAATGCAAGTTTCAAACAACGAGTAAAAAATCAATGCACAAATAGCAATGTCCAATCGGTAAGGACCTTGTTACATGTACATTGTGGTGTACACTTTAGTTTACAATGTGCCACATGACGTTACCCCTTTGGACAGTTTATATTTGAAATAGTTTTCTCATCCAATTGACACTTGGCTACAACGCAACTATCAAACAACGTATCCAAAATCAGTGCACAAAGAGCAAAGTTCAATCGATAAGGGCCTTATACACTATGCTATACACTTTAGTTTACACTTTTCCACGTGACATTACCTTATTAGACAATAGAAATCTCGAACTGTTTTTCCATTCAATTGACAATTGACAGCAATGCAAGTGTCAAACAACGTGTCAAAAATCAATGTGCAAATAGCAATGTTCAATTGGTAAGAACCTTGCAACATGTACACTATGGTGTATACTTTAATTTACACTTTCCCATCCAATATACACTTGACTACAAAGTAAGTGTCAAACAACGTGCCTAAAATCAATGTACAAATAGCAAAGTTCAATCGGTAAGAACCTTGCTACATGTACACTATGACGTACACTTTAGTTTACACTTTCCCACGCGACATTACCCTGTTGGACAGTTTAAAGTTCAAACGGTTTTTCCATCCAATTGACACTTGACAACAATGCAAGTGTTTAACAATGTGTCAAAAATCAGTACACAAGCAGCCAATTTCAACCGGTAAAACCTTGCTAAATGTACACTACGGTGGCACCTTAGTTTACACTTTACCATGTGGTAATACCCAGTTGGACAGTTTAAATTTGAAACAGTTTTCCCATTCAATTGACACTTGACAACAATGCAAGTGTCAAAAAATGTGTCAAAAATCAGTGTACAAATAGCAATGTTCAATCAGTAAGAACCTTGCTACATGTACACTACAGTGTACACTTTAGTTTACACTTTACCACGTGACATTACTCTGTTGAACAGTTTAAATTTCAAACAGTTTCTCCATCCAATTGACCCTTGACAACAATACAAGTGTCAAGTAACGTGTCAAAAATCTGTGTAAACATAAAAGTGTTCCCATCCAATTGACACTTGACAACATTGCAAGATTCAAACAACGTGTCAAAAATTAGTGGACAAATGGCAAAGTTTAATCGGTAAGAATCTTGCGACATGTACACTATGATGTACACTCTAGTTTTCACTTTGTCACATGACACTACCCTGCTGGACAGTTTAAATTTCAAATAGTTTTCCCATCCAATTGACACTTGACAACAATGCAAGTGTCAAACAACGTGTCAAAAATTAGTGTAGAGATAGCAAAGTTCAATCGGTAAGAACCTTGCTTCATGTACTCTATGGCGTACACTTTAGTTTTCACTGTGCCACGTGACATTATCATGTCTTACAGTTTCAATTTCAAACAGTTTTTCCATCCAATTGACAGTTGACAACAATGCAAGTGTCAAACAACGTGCCAAAAATCGGTGTACAAATAGCAAAGTTCAATCGGTAAGGACCTTGCAGCATGTACACTATGATGTACACTTTAGTTTACACTTTGCCACGTGACATTACCCTGTTGGACAGTTTAAATTTCAAACAGTTTTCCCATCCAATTGACACTTGACAACAATGCAAGTGTCAAACGACATGCCAAAAATTAGTGTACAAATATCAACGTTCAATCAGTAAGGACCTTGCTACATGTACATTATGGTGTGCACTTTAGTTTAGACTTTTCCACATGAGATTATCCTGTTAGACAATACAAATTTCAATTAGTTTTCCCATCCAATTGACACTTGACAATAATGCAAGTGTTAAACAACGTGTCAAAAATCAATGTGCAAATGGCAAAATTCAGTCAGTAAGAACCTCGCTACATGTACACTGCGTTGTACACTTTAGTTTAAACATTGCCAAGTGGCATTACCCTGTTGGACAATATAAATTTCAAACAGTTTTCCTTTCCAATTGACACTTGATAGCAATGCAAGTTTCAACCAACGAGTAAAAAATCAGTGTACAAATAGCAATGTTCAATCGGTAAGGACCTTGGTACATGTACACTGTGGTGTACACTTTAGTTTACACTGTGCCACATGACATTACCCCTTTGGACAGTTTAAATTTCAAACTATTTTTTCATCCAATTGACACTTGACAACAACGTAACTGTCAAACAACGTATCCAAAATCAGTGCACAAAGAGCAAAGTTCAATCGGTAAGGACCATGTACACTATGGTGTGCACTTTAGTTTACACTTTTCCATGTAAATTGCCCTGTTAGACAATACAAATTTCAAATAGTTTTCCCATCCAATTGACACTTGACAATAGTGCAAGTGTCAAACAACGTGTCAAAAATCAATATGCAAATAGCAAAGTTCAATCAGTAAGAACCTCGCTACATGTACACTGCGTTGTACACTTTAGTTTAAACATTGCCACGTGGCATTACCCTATTGGACAGTATAAATTTCAAATAGTTTTCCTTTCCAATAGACACTTGACAGCAATGCAAGTTTCAAACAATGAGAAAAAAATCAGTGCACAAGTAGCAATGTTCAATCGGTAAGGACCTTGCTACATGTACACTGTGGTGTACACTTTAGTTTACACTGTGCCACATGACATTACCCCTTTGGACGGTTTAAATTTCAAACATTTTTCTCATCCAATTGACACTTGGCAGCAACATAACTGTCAAAAAACGCATCCAAAATCAATGTACAAAGAGGAAAGTCTAATTAGTAAAGACCTTGTTACTTGTACACTATATGGTACCCACTTTAGTTTACACTTTATCACGTAACATTACCCCGTTGGACAGTTTAAATTTCGCTTAGTTTTCCCATTCAATTGACATTTGACAACAATGCAAGTGTCAAGCAACATGTCAAAAATTAGTGTACAAATAGCGAAATTCAATCGGTATAAACCATGCTACATGTGCACTATGGTGTACACTTTAGTTTACACTTTTCCATGTGACATTATCCTCTTGGACAGTTTAAATTTCACACAATTTTTCCACTCAATTAACACTTGACAACAATGCAAGTGTCAAACAACGTGTCAAAAATAAGTGTACAAATAGTATATTCAATCGCTAACGACCTTGCTACATGTACACTATGGTGTACACTTTAGTTTACACTTTGTCACATGACATTACGCTATTTGACAGTTTAAATTTCACTCCATTTTGCCATCCAATTGACACTCGACAACAATGCAAATGCTAAACAACGAGTCAAAAATCAGGGTACAAAGATCAATGTTCAATCGGTAAGGACCTTGCTACATGTACACTATGGTGTACACTTTAGTTTAGACTTTTCCACATGAGATTACCTTGTTAGACAATACAAATTTCAAACAGTTTTCCCATCAAATTGACACTTGACAACAATGCAACTGTCAAACAACGTGTCAAAAATCAATGTGCAAATAGCAAAGTTCAATCAGTAAGAACCTCGCTACATGTACACTGCGTTGTACACTTTAGTTTAAACATTGCCATGGGGCATTACCCTATTGGACAGTATAAATTTCAAACAGTTTTCCTTTCCAATTGACACTTGACAGCAATGCAAGTTTCAAAGAACGCGTAAAAAATCAGTGCACAAATAGCAATGTTCAATTGGTAAGGACCTTGCTACATGTACACTTTAGTTTACACTTTTCCACGTGACATTACCCTGTTAGACAGTAGAAATTTCAAACATTTTTTCCATCCAATTGACACTTGACAACAATGCAAGTGTCAAACAACCTGTCAAAAATCAGTGTGCAAATAGCAATGTTCAATCGGTAAGAACCTTGCTACATGTATACTATGGTGTACACTTTAATTTACACTTTGCCCCGTGACATTATCCTATTGGTCAGTTTAAATTTCAAGCAGTTTTTCCATCCAATTGACACTTGACAACAATGCAAGTGTCAAACAACGTGTCAAAAATTAGCGTGCAAATAGCAAAGTTCAAATAGTATTCCCATCCAATTGACACTTGACAACATTACAAGTATCAAACAACTTGTCAAAAATCAGAGTACAAATAGCAAAGTTCAATCGGTAAGAACCTTGCAATATGTACACTATGATGTACAATTTAGTTTACACTTTTCCATCCAATATACACTTTTTTTTTTGTAAAGACATCCACACATCCTTAGTGACTTTTTAGGGTCTACCAAGGAAGGTCTATGGGGGTTAAGGGTTCCCCAACCATATTTATTTCATAAAAATCAAGAATACACGGAAGGAGGGGGGCATGAACCTGACCTCCAAAAAGCAGTGATGCAACAAATGAATATAATAAATGAAAGCAATAAATGAGGAAGTACTACTTCCCTATACAATAAAGAATAGCCTAAATTACGAACCTCTAAAACTGGGCAATCCATGTCTGTCGATCCGCACTATCGCCCTAATATGTCAAGGCAGTTCTAGTGGTCCATACTCTAGATAGTGCAGATGATTCTAACCTTTTGTAGCAAGAGAATCAGCAACCTGGTTGCCTTCTCTGTAGATGTGTGAAACCGTGTCTCTATCGAAGTAGATGAGGTCTCTGATCTGTCTAAGAATACCCTGAATCGACCATGGTCCTCCACCTTTGGTAATGCCGTGAATAGCCAATGTTGAATCTGCCTCGAGCCAGATAGCTAAAATCCCAAGTCCTCTGGCCAATAGAAACCCATCTAGTATGGCTCTAAGTTCAGCCTCCAAAATGAAACATGGGCCATACGATGCTGAGAATGCCCTGATACAGTATCCTGCGTGGGCCCTAATGATGCCTCCACCACTTGCAAATCCATCTTTGATGTATCCATCAGTGTTGATCTTATAGGACCCAACTGGTGGAGTGCGCCAAACAACCATAATAGGTGGTGGTGGGAGAGGACGGGTCAAAGAAATGCCAAAAAAAGGTGCAAGTGTCACATCTCCTCGCCAATGCTCAACTCAGAATAGTCCTCCCATATGAAGAAAGGAGATCATGCGGTAGACCCTCCAAATAATACGTTTGGCCACCATACGAATACCTCTATGCTTCGCATCATTCCTCTTAGTCCATAGAAACCAAAATATCAGTAGAGGAATGATAATATGAATGTGTCCATGGTAAACGTACTGTCCAGAATACCGCCATCTCTAGAACCTTTGTCTGACCCCCTCCCCTGAAGTCATAGGTATCTGAAAGATGTCTCCAAAGTGCTGCCATACCTGGTCGGAGATGCTGCTGCTCGTTAAAATATGATTGATGGTCTCAATCTTGGAACAACACTGACAACGAGAAGCCAACTGACATCCAATTCTCCTCTGAATAACAACATCTACTAGAATGAGATCCTGCCACAGTCTCCAACAGAAGAATGAAATAGTGGCAGGCAAGATAGAGCTCCATAGCAGTCGATATGAGTCCTGAGGCTGGCGAACCGAACGGACTAGTTGCCATGCTGATTTGGTGGTAAAGTCACCATCCGAAGTAATTTTCCAAACAATTCGGTCCGTGGCATCTGCACATAAAGGTATCACCCCTACTTGTTTCGCCATGTGAGAAGGAAGGGCCTGTAATAACCGTCCAAAATCTCACCCAGTGTCGTCAAAAAAATCCTGTACCCTCGCAGATGTGTGCTGTCTGTGGGGAAATAGGGATGCCAACGTGGACTAGCCCATCCAACAATCATGCCAGAAGAAAATCTGACCGGTTCCAAGGTGCCAACCAATGTGTGGATCCGTCCGTGGTCCAACTGATTTCATCCTCTTCCAGGTAGGGGAAGCTAAACTGGGAACTGCTGCAAGTAAAGGATGCGTCCCCTTACAATACTTGCCCAGTAAAAACTGAGCCCAAAGTGACCTCTGAGATCGGAACAACCACCAGAGCTTCATGGAGAAGGTGTCCACCACATCCTGTAATCTCCTAAAGCCAAGGCCTCCCTCATCAGTAGGAAGGCAAATCGCCTTCCAACTCCTCCAATGTAGACATCGTGCTTGATCCTTAGAATCCCATAGAAATCGGGCAAAGATGCTCTCAAGTTTCTTCAGCACTGCCTTGGGCGGCTGCATAATCTGAAGAAGATGTAAAGGTATGGAAGAAAGTACTGACCTCAGTAATGTAATACGACCCCCAGGCGATAGTAATCGTGAGGCCCAACCTGATATCCTATTCCTTATCTTCTGGATAAGGTCATCATAAAGGAAGCTCCTCTTAGTCCCCTTGAATAAGGGGACACACAAGTAAGTGAAAGGCTACTGCTGATGTCTGAAGCCAGTCAAAATCTCTAGTCGTCTGATCTGACTAGTGGATGCCCGTCTGGATAGTATAATACCGCTCTTGTCTCTATTCACCAATTGGCCAGAAACTCCTTCATAGTGCTCTAAGCAATCTAAGATCCTCCTGATAGACTGTTTCTGACCATTGGCAAAGATGATCATATCATCAGCAAATGAGAGATGTGAGACAAGAGCACTACCTCCATGTCGATAACACATACTAGGATACTGCTGAAACCTCTGAGTGAGCAAGCGTGAGAAGTAGTCTGCTACAATGATGAACAAGGATGGGGAGATAGGATCACCCTATCTGAGTCCTCGTGAGGAGGGAAAGAAACCACATGGGTGGCCATTTAGGAGTACGGAGAAACGACACTCCGAAATGCACCGCCTGATTCTGTCAATCCAGATCTGATCAAATCCAAATGCCTCCAATACAGAATAAATGAAGCCCCAGTCCATGCGATCATATGCTTTAGCCATGTCTAACTTCAGCATAGTGTTTTCCCCTCGCACTCTATCATCCAAAGTGTAGAGAAGCTCCTGAGCCAATAAAACATTATCTCCAATCAGACGGCCTGGGATGAAACCACTCTGTGGAGAGAAAATAATGCGCGGTAGCAGTATACTCAACCGAGTGTTCAAAAGCTTAGTAATAATCTTATTGAACACTGTGCATAAACTGATTGGTCTGAATTCAGTCCATCTGCAAGCACTATCCTTCTTAGGTAGCAAGACAATAGAAGTAGCAGCAAAACCCCGTGGAAGATGACCACCATCATCCATCCAATATACACTTGACTACAAAGTAAGTGTCAAATAACGTCTCTAAAATCGGTGTACAAATAGAAAAGTTCAATCGGTAAGAACCTTGCTGCATGTACACTATGGCTTACACTTTAGTTTACACTTTCCCACGCGACATTACCCTATTGGACAGTTTAAATTTCAAACGATTTTTCCATCCAATTGACACTTGACAACCCCGCAAGTGTCAAACAACGTGTCAAAAATCAGTGTACAAATAGCAATGTTTAATCGGTAAGAACCTTACTACATGTGCACAATGGTGTACACACTTTTAGTTTACACTTTGCCATATGACATTAGCCTACTGGACAATTTAAATTTCAAACAGTTTTTCCATCCAATTGACACTTGATAATGATGCAAGAGTCAAACAACGTGTCCAAAATTAGTGTACAAATAACAAAGTTCAATCGGTAAGAACATTGCCACATGTACACTATGGTGTACACCTTAGTTTACACTTTGTCACGTGACATTGCCCTTTTGGATAGTTTAAATCTCAAACAATTTTTCCATCCAATTGACACTTCCAAACAATGCAAGTATGTCAAAAATCGGTGTACAAATAGCAAAGTTCAATCGGTAAGAACCGTGCCACATGTACACTATGGTGTACACTTTAGTTTACACTTTGCCACATGACATTTCCTTGTTGGACAGTTTAAATTTCAAACAGTTTTCCCACCCTATTAATACTTGAAAACAATGCAAGTGTCAAACAACATGTTAAAAATTAGTGTACAAATAGTAAAGTTCAATCGGTAAGAACCTTGCTGCATGTACAATATGGTGTACGCACTTTAGTTTACACTTTACCACATGATATTAACATGTTGGGCAATTTAAATTTCAAATAGTTTTCCAATCTAATTGACACTTGACAACAATGTAATGGTCAAACAACGTGCCAAAAATCACTGTACAAATAGCAAAATTCTATCGGCAAGGACATTGCTATATGTACACTATGGTGAACACTTTAGTCTATACTATGCAGCGTGATCTTACCCTGTTGGACAATTTAAATTTCGAACATGTTTTCCATCCAATTGACACTTGAAAACAATGCAAGTGTCAAACAACGTGTCCAAAATCAGTGTACAAATATCAATGTTCAATCGGTAAGGACTTTGCTATATGTACACTATAGTGTACACTTTAGTTTACACATTTTCACGTGACATTACCCAGTTACACGGCATAAATTTCAAAAAGTTTTCCCATCCAATTGACACTTGACAATGATGCAAGTGTCAAACAACATGTCAAAAATCAGTGTGCGAATTGTAAAGTTCAATCGGTGAGAACCTTAATACTTGTACACTATGGTGTACAATTTAGTTTACACTTTTCCACGTGTCATTACCCTGTTAGACAGTTTAAATTACAAACATTTTTCCAATCCAGTTGACACTCGACAACAATGCAATTGTCAAATAACGTGTCAAAAATCAGTGTGCAAATAGCAAAGTTCAATCGGTAAGAACCTTGCTACATATACACTATGGTGTACACTTTAGTTTATACTTTACCACGTGACATTACCCTGTTGGACAATTTAAATTTGAAGCAATTTTCCCATCCAATTGACACTTGACAATAATGTAAGTGTCAAACAACGTGTTAAAAATCACTATACAAATAGATAAGTTCAATCGGTAAGGAGCTTGCTACATGTACACTATGGTGTACACTTTAGTTTACACTTTGCCACATGACATTACGTTGTTGGACAGTTTAAATTTCACTCCGTTTTCCCATCTAATTAACACTCGACAACAATGAAAGTGTCAAACAACGTGTCAAAAATTAGTGTACAAATATCAATGTTCAATCGATAAGGACCTTGCCACATGTACACTATGGTGTGCACTTTAGTTTACACTTTTCCACGTGAGATTACCCTTTTAGACAATACAAATTTCAAATAGTTTTTCCATACAATTGACACTTGACAACAATGCAAGTGTCAAACAATGTGCCAAAAATAGGAGTACAAATAGAAAAATTCAATCGGTAAGAACCTTGTTGCATGTACACTCTGCTGTAGACTTTAGTTTACACTTTGCCACACGACATTACTGTGTTGGACAGTTTAAATTTCAAACAGTTTCCCATCCAATTGACTCTTAACAACAATGCAAGTGTCAAACAACGTGTCAAAAATTAGTGTACAAATATTAATGTTCAATCGGTAAGGACCTACTATGGTGTACACTTTAGTTTACACTTTTCCACATGACACTACCCTGTTAGACAATAGAAATTTCAAACAGTTTTTGCATCCAATTGACACTTGACAACAATGCAAGTGTCAAACAATGTGTCAAAAATCTGTGTTCAAAGAGCAAAGTTGAATCGGTAAGAATCTTGGTACATATACACTATGGTGTACACTTTAATTTACACTTTGCCACGTGACATGTAGAACCCCAAATAGTTCTAGACACCTTAGTGGCACTAAGACATGAATATTGGATGACTAAAGTATAGTTCAGATTTTTTAGTCACATTTCAGACCCATTTTCGACATAGGAAACATTTTATTTGGAAAAGGATATCTAAAAAAAGTTGTAGGTCTTTGAGTTAGCTTTCCAACGCACTTTAAATTGCCACAATCGAATATCGGGAGAAGAAGTTATGATAGAAACACTGAAAGCTATGCAGTGTCAACCGGACTACAACCGGTCGGCTGAAAATTCTCATTTTTCTCTAGAATTTAAATATTTAGTTTCATCAATTATTTTCTCAAAGGGCCACCCACGTTTTTGGTAATAAAAACCCCACTAAATTGAAACATTTAACCTCAAACTTAAATGGCACCCATGTTTTATCTCTTAAATGAAATTTGACCCTTCATTTGTTTTAACTTATGGGATATTTACCTATAAATAGAGACCTCATTTCACTCATTTTTCTCACACCAAAAGCAAGAGCTTTTATATACTAAAGAAAGAGTTTCCAAGAGAGAAAAAGAGAGGGAGGAAAACTATTTTTTCTAGAAGTTTAAGAAGTGTTTTCAAGCATCAATTCTCAACAGTTTTCAAACATCCAAGGAGTGCATTTCTTTCAACGTCCAAGTTTCACCGAAGTTTTCAATCCAAGTTTTCAAAGTTTCAAAAGCATCAATCAAGGTAGGTAGAGGTGCAATGTGTTTAATCGTGTTACGTTATAAGTTTTGATTCATGTTAATGTTTGCATGTCAAATGGTACTTCGGTATGGCATATCCCTCTATGTTAATGGTTGTATGTCAAATGGTACTCCGGTATGGCATACCCCTCTATGTTGAAGAAATGTTCGTATATCAAATGGTGCCCTTGGGCACGACATACCCCTTCATGTCAAATGGTGCCTCCGGGTACGGCATGTATGAAAAGTTATAAAGTTAATGTTTTGAAATGTATAGCTTGATCACGAATGCACCTATGACACTTATTGAGTTTTTAAACTTACGGGTTTAATCCCATCTCTACAGATTGAAGGAACTCTACCCCGAGCATGGATGGAGGAGGAGATGGAGAGTGATGCAACGAGCCCATGGAAATCCGGTGAATAAGTGATTTGGATTTATTTTTATGGAATGTTTTCCAATGTTATTTCTTCAAAATTTTGAATAACACAGAATGCGAGAACAAGTTATGTTTTCTTTAAATAAATTACATTTTGTTGTTTTGAAAAATGATTCAGTGTTTATGTTTAAAGTATTTGAAGTATTGTTATTTAAATTATTATCCGAAGATGTAAGCTTCAGCTAAAACGTATACACTTGTTACTAAACCACCGGTTAAGCTAAGTAAAGTAAGTAGCGTTCCAGTCCACTAGGGGTTGGGGCATTACAGCGTGGTATCAGAGCAAGGTTTAGCCGGTTCTGTTGGCCAAGCATGTTTTTTTTTAAAAAATAAAAGGAAAATGAAAAGTTTAAGGTATTCCATGGCATCGTGCATCCATCCATCAATCTCATCCTATGGCCCAGGTATGTTCATGTTTAAAGTTAATGATTATGTTTAAGTTATGATGCTTTGATATGATTTAGAGATGTGTTATTTAAAGATATGTAATAGACTTGGGCAAAAGCTAAGGGCTTAAAGGGAATTGCATGATATGAAAGTTTAAATATTTGCATGTTTTCTTTAAGCAAAGAAAAAGTATGATTTATGTGAAAATGCAACAGATATGGCTTGTAGAACGGCTAGGGCATATAGAAAAGCATTGAACCGTAGAATTGCTATTCATTTCTATGAAAACTATGTAACTGATCCGACCCGACCTCTTAGAGAACATGTGTATGACATCTATGAGAGATGCATGACGGCGATTAATGCTAGTATGGAGATCATGCATATTAAGGCCATAAATAACCTCACACACTCCCTCCCACCTCAATGGGGAGATATGGGAGTCACGGTTAGGAATGAAATGTTAGAAGGCAACCCAAACCTGTTCAAGTTTGAGAGGTATTGCCATGCTCTGATTGATTTGTGGGATGACGTAATCCATGAGGAGCCTGAGGAGGAACCTTTGGCTAAGAAAGAAGATCTCGAAGAAGAACCCGAGGATGATTTAGAGAATGATCCTGAGCCTGAGCCACAGGTTAAGATGGACATAGAGTCCGGACCTGAGGTGGAAGACTCCTCCGAAGATCAAGCTCTACCAAAGAAGATCCATAGAACTTATAGGGATTAGATTTAAATCCTTGTAACAACTTCTTTTATGTCAAGAAATAAAACCATATGTTTTATCTAAAGGAAAATGGCCCGCGCAAACCAAACAAACTTGATAAGAGACCTCCTCCGAGCGGTTCAAGACCTAGGCAGGCAAAACTCGAACCAAGCTCAACCCCTACCGCTAGCTCCTAATGTTCCAAACCATTCTTCAGTGGTCGAGCAATTTCGAAGGCACAAGCCCCCTACCTTCGATGGAGCAGCTGATCCACTTGCAGCCGAAGAGTGGCTTTGCAAGTTGGAGCGTATATTCCGATTGATAGGGTGGACGGATGCTCAGAAAGTCCAGTGTGCTGAGTTCATGTTCTCCGGTGATGCAAGTCACTGGTGGGACTCAATGTCAAGGACAAGGACCCCTGAGCAACAAGCAGAATTGACTTGGGAGCAATTCAAAGGGGAAGTAATGGACAAGTACTTTCCCCAGTCCTTGAGGGATCACAAAGAAAGTGAATTCCTCCAACTTAAGCAAAAGACTATGTCCCTGACTGAGTATGAGAGGAAGTTTGATCAACTTTCAAGGTATGCTCCACATCTGGTGGATACGAAAGATAAGAAGGTATGAAGGTTTGAACAAGGGTTGAACTTGGATATAAGCATGATACTTATGTCCCATCGCTTCACCACATACCGTGAAATGCTGGAAAGAGCTTATGCTATTTGGTGCCAGAAGACTAGCTCCGAACAACATGGTCAACTGTTCAATCAACCGGACAATGGTAACATGGGAAAGAAGAAATGGAATGGCCAGGACAAGGGAAAAGGCAAATGGTAGAACAAGAAAGCTACTGGTGGAGCCAATGCTAGCAAAAGCATTGTGCCGATTATTGCGCCATGTTCTAAGTGTGGAAGGACACATCGTGACAAGTGCTTACAAGGTAAAAATGACTGTTTTCGATGTGGCAAGCCAGGACATATCATTAGGGATTGTCCCACACATACCCAGAAGAAGGATGATAACAGCGACCAGAACCAGAAAGGGAAAGCACGAGTTTTTGCATTGACTCAACAGGATGCAGAGGAAAACTCTAATGTTATAGCAGGTACTCTACTGAGAGCCAATACACCTGCTTATGTATTGTTTGATTCAGGAGCTACACACTCCTTTACTTCAACAACTTTTATGGCTAAATCTAGTATTACCTGTGATAAGTCGGAAGGTATATTAGAAGTTAGTATTCCTTCGGGCAACCCTTTGAATACTGATAGAATAGCCAAGTCAGTAAGTATCAAAGTTGAGGGAAAACCAATGGAAGCGAACCTATACATGATAGAAATGAAGGATTTTGGTGTAATACTAGGCATGGATTGGTTAGGTTGTAATTACGCCACCATCCAATGTAAGGAAATGGAAGTATCATTTCAGAAACCAGGAGAGGAACCATTTTTGTTCCTTGGAATGAAGATGAAACCCCTTATTCGACTAGTATCGACTTTACAAGCTGAGAAGATGTTGAGAAAAGAAACATGTTAAGGATATCTAGTAAGTATCTCATGAGGGAAACAAGAGACGATAAGGGTTGAAGATGTACCAGTAGTACGGGAATTTGTAGATGTGTTTCCAGAAGATCTATCGGGTATTCCACTCGATAGACAAGTGGAATTCACCATAGACCTAATTCTCAGGGTGGTACCAGTATCTAAAGCCCCATACCAAATGGCCCTAAAGGAACTAAAAGAATTAAAGAAGCAATTGTAAGAACTCCTAGATATGGGCTTCATACGACCAAGCGTATCTCAATGAGGTGCGTCGGTGTTGTTTGTTAAGAAGAAAGATGGAAGCATGAGAATGTGCATCGATTATAGGGAGATAAATCGATTAAACATCATGAATAAGTACTCACTCCTGAGGATCGAGGATCTATTAGATCAACTGAAAGGAGCTAAGGTATTTTCCAAGATCGACTTACGATCGGGATACCATCAACTGAAAGTAAAGATAAAGGATATACCTAAGACAGCTTTTAGAACTCGATATGGACACTACAAGTTTACAGTGATGCCGTTTGGGCTAACCAATGCACATGTAGTGTTCATGGACCTGATGGATCAAGTGTTTCATCAATACTTGGATAAGTTTGTCATAGTCTTCATCGATGATATTCTGATATATTCCAAGAGTAAGGAGCAACATGAAGAGCACTTGAGAATAGCTTTAGAGGTATTACGCAAGGAGAAGTTGTATGCCAAATTCAAGAAGTGCGAGTTTTAGCTTGAACGAGTTGGATTTCTTGGACATATAGTTACTGCCCAAGGGATTGAAGTAGATCCAGCAAAAGTAGAAGCAGTAACCAATTGGAAAGCACCAACAAATGCTGGCGAAGTATGGTGTTTTCTAGGATTGGCTAGATATTATAGGAGATTTACAGAAGGATTCTCCAAAATAGCTGGACCAATGACGCAGCTTACAAGGAAGGGAGTAAAATTCCAATGGACGAAAAAATGTGAACAAAGTTTCCAAGGACATAAGCAGAAGTTGATATTAGCACTTGTATTAACAATACCTGAAGGTATAGAAGGGTTTGTTATATACAGCGACGCATCCAAGTGAGGATTGGGATGTGTACTAATGTAGAATGAAAAAGTGATAGCCTATGCTTCAAGACAATTGAAGAAACATGAGCAGAACTAC